>NW_010311569.1:0-5384 GCF_000700745.2 Antrostomus carolinensis
CCAAACCAGTCTGGGATTCTGTGATTCTGTACCCACCCCAAGATGATGAGGCTTCTGAGTGGGGATGTCATATCCAGTGTGCTCTGGTCCTCAAGAAGCAAAGCTGGTTTTCTGCCCACAATAGCCAGGCTCCAGATTGAGGAAAAGCAGCTGAGGAATATCTGTCTTTGTCCTCCTGAAGGATGTGCCAAGCATGGCCTTGGCACAAGGGACAGCTCAGCCCTGAGCCAGCACCACCTAATACTGGATGCTAATGAGCCGGCTCCCCCCAGGGAGCGGGGATGTTTCCAAATGACTCAGTTGAAGAGATGAAATGAAATAATTTCCCCACCAGGACGAAACAGGCCCAAAAAGCAATCCAGGCAATCGATCTGCCTGTCACAAACAGCAGGGAAATGGAAACAGAAATCTGCACTCCACAGTGAAACATACCTGACAACATCCTGCTCCCAAAGGAGCTGGGGTGGTTGAAATCCCCACAGAAATCCCTTCAGGGAATGAAAAAGAGGCCTTTTCCCTTCAGAGCTCAGCTGAAGGGATGCACCCACCAACTCTGACCGTGTAGGAAACTAGAAAAACACAAAATAATTGTAGCAGACCTTCCTTTCCCCATCCATCCTGCACAGCTTCATTCACAGCTTAAATACGACACTAGATCCCGCTCCAGAGATTCCAGTTCACTGGCCAGACCTCCATCAGCTGCAGGAAAAAAACCTCTCCAGCCTTTTACAAGTAGCTCCTGCCTCACCCTACCCCACAGAGAAACCCATACCTCACGTCTTCACCACATGGTACCATGGTGTCCCAACTGCTCCATAAGCCCCGTGGCCAGAGCAGAGCAGGCTCAGGGTTGCTGCAGCACGGAGAGAGCAGGCGAGCCCTGCTCAAAGGACATCAGCATGGTCACCAAACAGAAGCAGTGCCCCACAGCATACTTCTCAGGAAGGACAGATGGCACTAAGTTGTGAACAAGCAAAAAAACAGAGCTTAATGGCTTTGGTTCTTTTGATTTTTTTTTTTTTTTTTTTTTGGTAGGAAGTGAAGAATGTGGATAAATAAAATGGGAGCAAAAGGCCAAGTGCTGCTCTCTGGAAAAGCATGAAAATTGAAAAATGGCAATGTTGTGGAAAGAAGAGATGGCAGAAATAAGTATTTCTTTCCCCCAAGGCTGGGTAACACCCAAGCAGTGGGGACACGAACTCCATCTACTTGACATGCAGCTTGGATGAGAAGGAGGAAGACAACGCAGCCCCCTAAGGAGTAACTGGGTTTAATTGCAGCATCACAGATCAAGCGAAGCTCCATCCCTTCTCCCCACAGAGGGATCAAAGTTTCCTTCACCCACCAGTCCTCCTCCCAAAACTGCCAACAGAGAGTTTAGAGAACTCAATTTTTCTATCTTCCTAGATAGCATTATATTCCTTTCTGAATAAAACAAATAAAGAAACCACCTGGGGACAAATCCTGCCTGAAGACAAGTACAGCTCTGACTGAACCCAGTAGGGGCTGGTCCTTATCCAGCAAATACTCAACCAAAAATGCTTTAATTCAGAGGATGGGAATTAAAATTAAATTAAATTATTAAAACATCATTTAAATTAAGCAAACACAAAGAGTTAAGGAGCTGCAAATGGGATGCAGTGTATTTTTACCCCAATGCACAGGCTCTTCCAAGCATGAACATCTTGGCTGAGATCTCAGGAGATCGATGGGGTGGGAAAAGGTAGGAAAAGGATGGAGCTGGGTAATAACAACACTGCTGAGCACGAGCTGATCCTCACACCAGCCACAGGATCAAACTTCACATCCCAGGCTAAGCAGCTGGCCCAGGGATCGCTGCACATGAAGGGGACATTCCCATCTTTTGGGGACTTCCACATCTGCATGGCTTCACCTAGGCTGGAGCTCAGAGCACAGAGGGCTGAACAAGGAAAGGTGTCTGCTCTCCACAGGCACATGTTCCCTGTAGATAAAAACCTCTTTAAATCAGACTACATGAGCATTTGGACAGAGTTATCTCTGCTGCTGTGGAACTTCTGTAGGGCCACTGCCTCCTATGGTCATGGTCTTAACCAGACAGCAGATAACCCCTTCATTTCAGTCCTTTTTTTTTTTTACCATTATTGTCATCAAAATTCTCAGTGGAAACTCCCAATTCAAAGCAAAATACAAAATTCTACTTTTATCACAGTTAGGCACGTACCTGAGGCATCGGGGTGATTTGTCAGGTTCTTTTTTCACAGTTTTAATGTGGCAAAAGGATCCTCTCACCCTGAACATGCACCTGAGGCATCAGTGTGATTTATCAGGGGGGTTTTTTCCACAGTTTTAGTGTGGCAAAAGGATCCTCTCACCCTGAACATGCACCTGAGGCATCGGGGTGATTTGTCAGGTTCTTTTTTCACAGTTTTAATGTGGCAAAAGGATCCTCTCACCCTGAACATGCACCTGAGGCACTGGGGTGATTTATCAGGCTGTTTTTTTCACAGTTTCAGTGTGGCAAGAATCTCTCCCCCTGAATATGCACCTGAGGCATCAGATTGATTTATCAGGGGGGTTTTTTCCACAGTTTTAGTGTGGCAAAAGGATCCTCTCATCTTGAATATGCACCTGAGGCACTGGGGTGATTCATCAGGTTTTTCTTCACAGTTTTAGTGTGGCAAAAGGATCCTCTCATCTTGAATATGCACCTGAGGCACTGGGGTGATTCATCAGGTTTTTCTTCACAGTTTTAGTGTGGCAAAAGGATCCTCTCACCTTTAATACATAGGCTCAGCCCTCAGTTACTCTGCAAGTACGATACAACAGCCTGATCCCATCGTAGCATGATCACATCACAAGCTGTTAGGAAAGTAATCCATACCCTGGCAATATCACTGTCAATATTTCCACCAGCAGCCTTTTAAAAAGGATCCCCATACCACAGCCATGTGTGTATTTACTATGAACAGATACAATTTCACCTACTACTGGGTTAGCTGGTTCAGCAATTGCAGGAGTATTCAGGAATCCTGATTGTGCTACCATATGATTAAAAATAAATTAATTAATTAATCAGGTGATGTTTAGACACCTGCAGCAAACCTGACTGGGTTGGATTTCTCTTCAAGACACTGAGGCTCTCTCGAGCTGAAATATTTCCTTATATCTCAGTCAAAGTGTCTTCCTCATTCCATCCCCCCTTGCCAAATCCTTGAGATCGACCTTTTTAAAAATCTCTGAGTGAGCTTTGTAACATAAAACTGCATTTTAAAGTAAGCAACTCTGAAGAGATCTGTGAAATCTGTACTCCAAGATATTTGAAAATTTGGGCAATTTGACAATTTGGTATTAGCTTAGCAGCCTTGGGAGAGACATTGTCTAATAAAAAGAGATTGGACAAACTCCAGTTAATTTTTAATCCTGAAAGTTTTCCAAAAATCTTGTTTTTAATATTGCTGGCAAGGTATCCCAAGGAGTAGACACATAAATCAATCCATCAGTTCTCCATGTGCTGCTGAAATCCCATTTGCTACATTTCCCCCTGCCTCAGCTGATGGATCAGGGGAGATTCTGGGGAATGCAGCCTGTGAGTTAAATCCTGTACCAAAAAACACTTGGTGACAGGGACAACCTTCCCTCAGCTTGATGAGAAAGGAGCAAGGAAGGGGGGGGGGGGACTATCTCCCCTTCTTTCCCCTTGCCAGCTTCCTTAAAGCTGCACTTGGAAGACAATTAACTTCCCCACAAGCAAAAAGGAAAGGAGAAAATCCCCGTGTGTTTTGAAATGTTTCTAGTTAAATCCTTTTGGTTGTTATTTTTCTAGCATTTGTGCTCATTGAAGGGATTCCTTGGAGAGTGTTTCTGTGTGAATCCAAATAACACTTTCTTCTCTTTTACTATTTCTTTCTACAACCTGTGTTTTCCCCTTATGATCCCTTATTATTTGGTGTCAATGGCCCATATCATTGTTCAGCATGATAGAAAATGCTTTCAATTTAGAAGAAAAGAAGTATCACAGCACGTGACAGGAGGAAGAAACTCCAGTTTGCACAGTCTACTGCTAGATCTGGAGCCCACTCACTGCTGGTGCTGCTTGAGGAAGCCTCCTGAGGGATAGAAGGTCACCAGTCACCCACCACTCAGCTAAGATGGGTGATGGCCATCAGTCCCTGCCCCAAGAGATGCCACCCCTTCGATGGAGCTGTGCATCAGGTGTCTGGCAAGAGGAGACTGAATTGGATGCCACACAGGGTGTCCTAGTGATGGGCAAACACCAGGCAGCCAAGCACAGACAGTGCTGGTGAGGAGTATCTCTCCTGCCCAGGACAGAAAATGGTCAGAGCAGCAGAACTAAGCAAAGGAGAGATGTGTTTTCAAACCATTTTTGGTTTGCTGGGGATCCACCTCCAGCTAGGGGCATGGAATTAGCAGTCAAGACTGGAGGTGGGAGGGGAAGATACTTTGTAAGATTTGAATCTGACTGAATAAGTGGGCTCAGAAACAGACACTCCTCTCTTGGGCTTTGTCTTAGGAGAACACGCATGAGAGTCATGCAGCAGGGCACAGCCTGGCCAGGGCCAAGCAATGGGGAACACAAGGATGTCTCCTTGGACACCTCTCCATACTCTGTCCTGTCCATCTCTTGCCCAGCTTCACCAGTGTCCAGGTTTTGCTGGGATAGAGTTAACGTTCTTCGTAGTAGTTACAAGAGCTGTGTTCTAGTTTCAGTGTAGGATTTGTTATGAGAAGAACGTTGATACAAGTACTGATGTTATGAATTGCTCCTGGAGCTCAAGGCCACCGTGTTTGGCTGCTTCACAGCTGCATTAGGACTGGGAGGGGAGAAGCTCAGTAAATAGCAAAACCCAAACTTGACATTGGTATATGCAGATGAGATATTCCATATTGTATCATGTCATGGTCAGTATATTAACCAGGGTTGACCAGAAATTGGAGAATTCTCTCAGGGATCACTCAGGTTCTCACTATTCCAGGGTTTGGGTTTGGGGACTGTCTGTGCTTCGGGATCACTGGCTGGCACGGGCTGGGCATCGGTCGACGGGTGGTGAGCAACTGCACTGGGCATCACTCAATTGTGTATTCTGTTATCACTGTTGTTATCATGATCATTTTATTTTAATTAGTAAATAGTTTTTATCTCAACCCAGGAATCTCTTTGCCCTTTTTCTTTCCAATTCTCTCCCCAGCTCCCTGGAGGTGTAGGGGCGAGGGAGTGAGCGACTGTGTTTGGTTGCAAACCAAAAGGGTGAAACCACCACAACCAGGTTTGTGGAGACACTGGGTACGCCAGGAGGGAATGGATGCTCTGAGCCTCATGGGGGAAAAGATTCCAAGAGAAGAAGAGATATAAGTCTGTGCTGGCAGCACAGAGGCCAATAACC
>NW_010311570.1:0-16455 GCF_000700745.2 Antrostomus carolinensis
CAAACACGTGTACACATGGGTGTTACCAACTAGAAAGACCATTCAAGAGGTGATATCCCTGTGCACCCTCTGCAGAAGGGATGGGCATCCAGGAGGTCAAGGAAAGGGTTAGGCTATTGCTTTTTTAATCTGGATCCTGTTTATTTCCTGTGATTTACATGGCATTTGTAAGGGGAAGAGGGACAAAATAACTGAATAATGAGTGTATAAAACTCAACTGGACCCACAGACAGCACTACCATCCACGGTCCAGTCATCCACTGACCTTTAAGAAATGAGGCATGTACGGGGAGTGGTTTCATGAACGGTCCATAATCACTGCTCATCGTGCTGTGGTACTATGAATTGGTTGCTCTCAGAAAAATATTGTGATAGTTTAACATAGCTGGCTGCCAAACAAGACACAGCCACTTGCAGCTAAGGGGGGTAAGGTGACGAACAAAATAATAAAACTCATTTATTTATACAGAGTAAGTTTGTAGGACAAGTGCATAGGATCCTTGCTACAAAGAATAACCTACCAAATCCAGCCCACATAGTTATTTGCCACCTTGTTTCCAGGTCACTTATGAACGTGTTTTACAATGTGTTTTAGCAGAGACCCTTGATAACAAGGGAAACATCTTGATAACCTCTCTCTATTGCAAGAATTGAACATTTGCTCTTACCTTTCTCTTCCTACCTTGTAACCAGTTATTCAGCCACTAAACAGCCTTCCTTTTACACCATAGTACTTAGTCGCCCTTAAATCCTCCAATGAGGGATTTCGCTGAAACCTTTAGGAAATCCAAACACATTTATCAAGCAGATCATCATATGTTTGTTGACATCTTCTGAAAACTCTAACTGGCTTTTCAGGTGGGACTTCCCTGTGTAAAATTGTCATTAACTCTTACTCAGAAAATAATATGTTGCAAGATGTCCTCTAACTCTGCTTTTTGTCATAGTTTGTCTCAGTTTGCCTGACACGAGTGTAAGGCCTCCAGGAGCATATTTCTTCAATAACTCATAAGGCCTTTTATAAATCAGCATCACATATGCCTAATTCCAATCTTCAAGAACTAGTACAATTTTAAGTAAAATGTCACACAGCACCCTTAGTGATTCAGCTATTTTATCTTTGACTTTGTTTAAGTACTGCCTAGTCCTGATGGTTTCCGACAGAGGTTTTTGTCAGTTTGTTCCATAATGTCTTCTACATCTGAATCCTCTGGTAAGTCCCCATAAAGAAGGGTTCAGACTTGACAATGTGATCAGAAAAAAAGAAGGGAAAAAAAAAAAAGTGTAAAGCCCAAAGCATCAAGAAGTCCATCCAGCAAAGAGCTTCTCCTGGGTTACTAGCAACAGGTCTATTTCTCAATCCTGAATTTCTTCTCAGAGCACCTGAAATTAAAAGAGTTCTTGTTCCCATTGTTTCCATCTCTCACCATGAATAGTTGGGTCATCATCTTCACATTTCTTCTCTTCCTTGGAAGAGATCTTTGAGAAACAAGGAGGGCACAGACTCTCCTAGAGAATATCCACTGGTCTCAGAAATTATGTCCATCTCCTGATTTAAGACACCATCTAGATTGTCACACTTTCTGTTGCAAAGATGGCCCAAAGTTTCTCTCAGCAGGGTAGTCAGAAGTGAATTGTTCCAGCAAGTACAAGGCTGGGACTGAGTCGGGGCCCATGTGACCATAACTGTGACCTTCAGGTGCTGAAACAGAGAGCAAGAAGGGACAAAGACCTGTGGGTCAATTGAGGGAGGTCCAGACCCAGATCTGCAGGGATGCAGGAGACCTAGATGAGCCAAAGGTCTTGGGCCATCAGCTAGCCATCTTCCCTAATGGCTATCATGTGATTGCTGTATTTCGGTCAGGTATTAGGCGCCCTGAAACCATCTTTATTTTCTGATAGAGTTTCAGACTTGGTCTCACCATGCAGGGGCAGTTGGAACCTTATGGCCTCTTTTGAACCCATTAATACCAGCAGCACCACACAGAGTTCAGTACCCAGCTCCAGTTTATTTAAGGTTTGTTTTAAAAAAAACATTATGTGCTGAATTTTATTAAATCAACTTAATAGGAGCTGTGAAGCAAAATAAATAAATATGGAACTCATTTCTGCAGTTAGTGGGAATTATTCTGTTTGTTTACAAAGGCCATTAAAAGCTTACTGGAGGTGTTCATTTCAGCAAGGAGGCCTCATTGATGGATCAGCACAGCCTTGCCAAAACTGTATCCAAAATTTCACAGCAGTGCTCTCATTAGGTTCTAACAGTTAAAAGAAAACACAACTGAAGAGAACTATTAATGTCTCCCGGTGGCCTCCAACCTCCTCCACATTAGTTTTTCCCAAACCACACCACATAAAAACTCTTTTAAGGTTCTTGGGGGCTGGTAGCTTGCAGAAAGGACAGAGAAAGGAAGAGCTGAATGTTTTGTGTTCTTGAAACAAGGCATGTTAAATCAGAAACCGTGATAAATGCAGAGGTGTTGAAGCTGTTGCCCACTGTAATGTCTCTGACAAAATGCTCAACAGCAGAGAAAGAATTATACATTAGTAAAAAGAATGGTACTGCAGAGTACTAAAATCCTCATTTTAAAACGTGAATTAAGCATTTCTAAGGTGTGAGAATTCAAGGCTGTCCCTTAATTGCCAGAAAACACTAATTTTAGCTAACTTTCAATATGAACACATGGAGCCATTTTATGCTTTCACCCACAGATTTCCATAAGCATATACATTTTTTCATTTGCATATTTTTCATATCAAGCAGTCAGAAATACAGGTCTGGAATGATTTCTTGTCTAAACACACTCTATATTTTAATAATTTAATTGTTTTCAAATACAAGTTATCATCTTGGTTGCCTTCACCCTTAGCCAAAGTACCCAAAGAAGTGATCAGCTTTTAGAGAGATACACAGCCCTCTGCTCCACTGGTGTCAGGAAGGGGCTTGGGTTCTTAGTACCGCTGGATGTAACACCTTGGCACTGCCTGCACACCTCCTGAGCAGCTGCTGCACATTTGCAGCTTCCTCTGGAGACATTTTCAAACACTCTAAGCAACTTCTCTGAGCATCATCAAAGAGAATTTGTGTCAAGTGCTGCAGTGGTACAGATGACTTCTTCCTGTTAAGTAGTTGGGACAGGGATTCTGAGACTCTGTTGGGATCCTCAGTGATGGGGTGAGCCCTTAAAACACAGTGTGTGTCCCCCTCAGTACAGTTTGGCACAGATCTTATGATAAAATCTGCCTTGTATTTAGGCTTTTAGGAACCTGATATGAGTCACCCCCATTTCACCTTTGGACCAGTAATTTTCAGATGAACTAAAGAGGTTAGGCATTATTTGATGACGTTGTACTTCTTCTTACTTTCTTTTCTTCTTACCTTCTTCTTACTTTTCCTCAGTGACAGCAACAACTTCTTGCCATGATGTGCAAAAGCACATGACTGCAGTTACCAACTGGAAGGGGCAGGTTACAAGCAACCAAGGACCAGGTCCTCAGGAGAATGTCACATGCCTCAGGAATCTGGGGGCCTATTGGCTGCCCTCTGAAGGGTTTTCCCTATATCCCCTCCAACATCACTGCTCTGCCAGCCCAAAACCTCTGGATGGTCTCAGAACTAAGCATTGTGGTCCTGAAGGAGGGAGATGCAAGGAGGAGGAGGAGGTGGTGGTCATAGTGGCTGATTTCCCTGTTATCTTCCTGTTTTAGAGTCCCACCAAGAAAGCAGGGATGCAGCAGCCCAGAAGAGCTCAAAACAACAGCACGTACATGCCAAGCATGCCTGAACAGGCATCTCCCTCACTCTGGCTCGAACTGTGCCCTGTGAAGGAAGGATGGAAATACTGAGTGACCATTACAGAAAGGGCAAGGCAGGCTACAACACCAAGCCTTCGCAAAGGCAGGTCCTCAGTGTGCATCTCTGCTCTCAGGAGTTTTGTGTGATCAGCATTAAACAGTCACTGGATAATATACAGAGATGAGCCTGGGGATGTGAGTAGGATTCAGGGCCTCGAACAGGAGTGAGATAAACTAGAGAAATCAGATCTAAGCAGCTCAGAGGATATAGTAAATTCCTAGTGTGGGAGGAAGAAAAACAGTATTGTGCAATTCTCAGCTGTGAAGATAATCAGACATTAAATATCTTACGTCAAGTTCTCAGCCTCAATCAGTTTTATTTTATCTCTGTTTCAACAGTCTTTTTTTCCTAAATCTAATCCACATATGACTAAGTAATGTGAAAGATCCAGGCTAGCTGTTGATTTTACAGAATATAGGGAAGATGTGAGGGATGCTCTGGTTGTCTTCTTTCCATAGCAATAGTGAATAACAACCGGTGAGAACTGTGGTCCTTCAATGAGCAGCTATAATAAAACAGATTTCCTAGAAGACTATTTAACAGAGATTGAAATCTCTTTAAAATCTTTATTCTGCTTTGCTAATCAACTGCCACTGCTGTTTAAGGTTGGAGCTTGTTCTATGCATTTTCATTATTTCAGAGCATCCCCTGCCATTTACCCATTGTAAAGCTTTCTATTAAAATCCTTCTTACTGTAGTGGAATGAATTTTTTTTTTCCCAAAGATTTAATAGAAACTTGGCACCAGAAAAAGTGTTTCTGTTTCATTACTATGATATATAAGAGTTCACAGGGCTCTCAGAATATTCTTTCTAAAAACAAACAAAAAAAATCATTAGCACATGCTGGAATACAGAACTTACTGGCAATTATACAGTAGTTGTCTTTCAATACACACTTCCCATGGTGTTTCTAGGACTATCAGCAATCATTCTTAAAATGCAGAGCAAGTATTGGAATAAAATTCATACTCCGTAAATTTTTTTGAAATGTTGCTCAAGTAGCTTTTGTGGTAGTTTGAACACAAAGAGACAGATTGAAATTTTGTTTAAGCCTATTTAATGTACACTTCACATTATTTTTTTAAACCATACTTCTAACATTTTTATTATAGCAACTGTTTTCAGTGTAGCCCACTAAATTCTTGTTTGGCTTTAAAAAAAAATAATAATCTTTAGCACTTACATACTGCTTTAGGTTTTTAAAGTGTTATACAAATATTAACTAATTAATGTTTGTTCAACCCAGACTGGCCTTATAAAGAGGCTGCAGTGAGTGAAGTGAACATTTTCCCTGTCACTATTAACAAGACTAAAAGTGTTGATGTTGTACAAACACAAAAATGAGGCACAGTTTGAAATAACCCACCTGCTATTGATTTTGGCCAAATTATGGGTAATCTCAAACTTGTAGATTTCTTTTCAATCCTATCAAAGGAGAAAATGAGAACGTGCTTTTTTCCTGCTTTGGTAGCTACAGCGAGTGCTGACGATGGGAAAAAGCCCTCACTTTCCATCTTTGAGTACGTACAACTTTTCAGCAGCACGGGAAGCAACTTTTCCCATGTATCCACTGGGTCATTTTGGCATGCCAATGGGCACAGGACCCACAGAGGATGGTGCCCTTGTCTGCTGCCACTCACCCACCTTTCCTTTCTCCCTCTTCCTCACAGCCAGGCTCAAGCCTTCTCCACCACTGAGTCATCAGGACTTGGATCACAGTTTTACATCAGAGATGTTTTCTAACATACATTTGTTTTTAATATATTAAAAAGTTGATTGAGTAATCTTCATGACAGATGAGGTTTCCTGTGAATCAGGACCAAAAGATTACCTTATTCAGTCATATCTGATATGGTTGCCCAGCAGTTCTCTCTACAACATGCTTTCTGCAAAAGTCCCCAAGTTTACTGGGCTTCTGGACTCACAATAATGATGTTGCAATAATTTCAAAGTACGACTCTTGCATGTGTTCTGGAAATAACATGACCGTAAACATAACTGGAAGTTTCTATCTGTCAGTGATTTCATACTGACTTTAACAATAATCAGTAAATATATAGTTCAGACTTTAATCCAATTTTCTCAGTAAGACTAATTTCAGTAAGATGCTATATAGATAATACTTTCTTGTGGGATTATTGCACAGCTTGGGTGGTTTATCATTCAATCTTCTTTTCTTAATACACTGTATATGTTATATGTGACCCCAAACTCTTACCAGTGCTGTGTTCCTAAACCGGTGGAATTAATTAGCTGTTTCCACATTCAGTTTTGACTACTTTTCACTAATCACGTTAGACATTAACACCATTCACAGATTTCTATTCTTACACATTCCCAGTGTTCACAGCCATCCATAGCTGATGTCTGCAGTGCAGTCAGAAGCACTGTGGAGACTCTTCTGCTCAGGAGACGTCCCTCCAATGCTGGAGGAACACGCCACAGCTGCAGGGCTCCATGCTGACACATCTACTAACAGGATTAGGACTTTAAGTAGAAAAAACATATGTCATTTGCAATATAGCTGGAGAGCTACCAACAGCTGTAATTAAGGATGCCTATGCATTTCCATGTTAAGCCCCTGTTTTCATTTGCTCATAACTTTCCAAAACTTTCACCTATAAGGCTGAACTTTTACAGTCCTGCTTTCTGCCAAATTGTGGGGTTTTTTGCAGTTGTTGAAAGTTTGAGGAAAAAGCAGTGTATCCGTTTTCTTGAATGAGAGAAAAGAGAAATTAAAAAAACAAAACCTCATGTAAACATGTAGATTGGAACTGATTTAGGTTGGATTTTCTAATTCATTTAATTTTTATATGATGTTTTTAACTCTTAAATTATTTTTCAGCAGCTGCAAGGTATGGGATAATTTTTTAATACAGCAACAGAAATCATGAAACACATTTTTCCCCTACACCTTGAGATGACCAGTTATAGAATTTTACAGAGACAGTTTAAATATTTGCATTTTCCTCTCAGCAGCGTGGAGAGATTGCAGAACTCCACTCTCAATATGCAGCCATAATAACACTCCTCTTGAGTTTCTCAGTGTGGAAATTGGGAATGAACAAACCATACTGACCATGCGGGAGTTCACCATTCAGGTGACTAAAACCATGTGGCACACGAGTGCTCAGTGGTATGAAATATGTGAATATTCTTGGCATTTGCAGATGTCTCAGACTGCGTGAACTCAAAGGACTGTTTCAAGCCTTTGTACGTCCATGCCTCATGTCCCCCTTTCTACCTAATGGACAGTAATCAGTATTAAAAATAGTGTTAAGATCTTTTTTTATGACAGAAAGAGTTTTTGCCTTACTGACTCATTTCATCCCCGTCTTTTCCCATTGTTTATCCTGCCTCTTGCTGCTGGCTGGGTTTTGAATACAGACTCTTGTAACTCAGCAATCTTACAAGTATTCACTCTGTGAGAAGATGCTGAGGCGCTGGAGCATGTCCAAAGAAGATCAATGAAGCTGGTGAGGGGTCTAGAGCACAAGTCTTATGAGGAGCGGCTGAGGGAACTGGGGTTGTTTAGCCTGCAGAAGAGGAGGCTGAGGGGAGACCTTATCACTCTCTACAACTGCCTGAAAGGAGGGTGCAGAGACATGGAGGTTGTTCTCTTCTGCCAAATAATAAGTGCTAGAATGAGAGGAAACCAGGGGAGGTTTAGGTTGGATATTAGGAAAAGTTTCTTCACTGAAAGTTGTCAAACATTGGAACAGGCTGTCCAGAGAAGTGGTTGAGTCACCATCCCTGAAGGTATTTAAAGGACGTGTAGATGTGGTGTTTAGGGACATGGTTTAGTGGTGGACTTGGCAGTGTTAGGTTTACAGTCGGACTCAATGATCTTGAAGATCTTTTCCAACCTAAATGATTCTGTGATTTTATGCCAATACAATTTGGACACTAAAGCAGTGTTAAGTAGTCCAAACTGATCAACGAGAGAATTCTCTTTTGAGAAAAAGAATGTCTTCTGTGTTAATGGTAAATACTTAATTTAAAAAATAAAAAACAAATCTCTCTTCTACTGAGTTTATTATTCTTGTGGGGAGAAAAGTAGGAGAATGGGTGGGAGTTAGCTGAGATTTTTCACTTTGTCTCATTTTTTCTTTGTGGATTAATTCTTTTTCTTTTATTCACTTATTTCCTTCCTCACCAACTTTTTCATTCACAGATGGGAAATCCAGGTTTTTCCTGGATATTTAAATGCAAGTGCTTTTTAAATGCAGTTGTCTGTTAAAGCTTTTCCTTTCCAAATTACAATTTGTATTTCTGAACATCCTGGGAGAGAGAGGTAACTTTTTTTGTAACAGTCCAGGTCTAGACATTCTTCACAGAGGATCTCCTCATGTTATTGTGTTCCTTTTGAAATGTACCCATTTAAGGGTAACAAGCATTTTAAAAAGGAAGCAAATGATCCTAACAATCTGAATGGGGTTTTTTGTTTGTTTGTTTCATAGTTCCCCCCAAAAGTGTTTTAGATTCCTCTCAAATTGAGTTCCTCATAAATCTAAAAACTGTCTTGGAACTGCTGTATTACATGATAATGGTTATTTAATTACTACAATGCAAGATGTGGCACTAAAAGAATATTATTAAGATAAAAAACCAAAACAATTTTTAAGAGATGAGAAAACCAAGATTCTCAAACAATTTCTTCTGCCCCCTTGAACACACAGTATCACGAAATGGCATTTAACTAGTTGCTGTGTGGTCTTTTCTGACAGGACTTTCATCTTACTTAAGGGCAGAGTGGCTAGTCAATATTTTTTTACTTCCACAGCTTTTGTAGTGTATCTCCTAGGACTTCTTTAATGTACATCAATTTGCATAAGGACCTGAATATGAGAACATCCCTTTCTTCTTAGGCATTTCTTTAAGTCTTCCATGATATTAATTCTATGATTGAGAAACTAGGATGAATTTCTCACCAGTACACTATAACATGAAGTTCTCAGAAGTCCCTCCTCCTAATCAGTCTCCAACCTCCAGCTCCACTTCCTAACTGCTTCCCTCCGTCTTTCTGGACTACCTGAAAGGGTCCTGCTCAGCACCCGTGGCCTAAGATGGGAACATGCACAGGCATCCTCTACAGAGACACTGGTGCTGGCTGTCTGCATGGAAGTAGGCAAAGCCTCTAGAGGGCTCAGCAGCACCCTTTGAGCAAGTAGGTACTTCAAACATTTTACTGTTTAGGCAAATTGTGAGAGGATCAGCAAAAGGCACATCCCTAATGCAAATCTCAGACCTTTTCCCCAAGGCACAGATGTGCAGTGCTTGTCAATGAATCATTTGAAGAACTTTTTTTAGTCCACAAAAAGCCATATATTTTCCACAAATCTCTTAAAAACACCAGAACATCTTAGCTGAAACCTTTCCAAAGACCAATCTATACCAAGGAGGTACACCAGAAAAAAAAATAAAAAAAAAATAAAAAATTACTCATTCCTGAATGGTTGAAATCTAGTGAAACTATTAGCAGCTGAAAACAGGATCTTACAATGAGAAGTGTTAGATAATAGGTGCAGTAGTGCCATCTTCACCTAGATTATTTATACATCCATGAAGGCTGTGAGTAAAGGATTGATACATAGGAAAAAAGTGTGTCACGATACTTGGAGCATATCATGTTAGTTTGATGATTTATGTTTTTAATATAGCCACTCCTCTTACTCTGTCTACTATGGACTCACAAATGTAGCTGAAAACAGACTATAGCCCAGCATATAAAGAGGAAATGGGAGACAACACAAAAAGTCTGTTCATCTGTTCATCTTATTCTTGTCTAATTCCCACTGACATGACTCCAGCCTGTTAAAAAAATCATAGATCTGAAAAATCCACATATTTTCTAGATTAAAAAAGGGGAGCAAAAGTCATCAAACAAACTTTTCACTGCAAATAATTCACTTAGCTGTAGAACTCACTAGATAATAGCCCTATTGTTTTACCTTGAATTGGGGAAATAGTCATATAGTATGTTAAAAATTGAACCCCAAACTTTTTCAGTTTGTTCTTGAATTTCAGTAAAATAACCTTCAAGAGGTGGAGGCTGTTTGGTTTTGGTGTTTCTTTCCAGACAGAACTCCCACTATCAGTTTGGAAAAATAATTATCCATCCGGTACCTCTCACAATCTCTCCCAAGAAATGAAGTGAGCTTTTTTGTGGCCAGCTTGAATCTCAGCTGATTGTGTGTACTTTAACAGTTCCCTCAGATTTTAATACTCAAATACCTGGAGCCAGCACCCTGGTCTAGCAAGAATGGCTCTCCAAAACCTCAGTGGATACACTGGAAGCTATGAAGTGCAATGCAGTGATTTCAGCTAAACATTACCAACTCCTGACCCTGGAAAGGGAAAAGTCAAAGTTCTTTTGGAAATGACACATTGTGACCTGCAGTCTGCTGTAGCACATTAAGTCTGATAAATGATCAGAAATGATGACTTAAACAAGCATCTAAGAGAGAGTATTTTGCTTAATGTACCCAGCAGTTAACCTTATGTAGTCACATTGCATAGTGGGCTCATTTGGAAGCTGTGTAGGCTTAGCTAAGAATAAACAAAGCGTTGCAGTACCATTAAACGTTTTCTACGTCTTCCTTCTGTGTTAATGTGGTTCAGTGCTTCTGTCATGAAAATGAGCTAAATGGAGTTTCCCACACTCTCGACCACAAAGAGTGCACTATATTGCCTTTTCGATAGACACTTTGTACTTTCCTGAACACATGCCTGTTTCGAGAGAAAAATCTTGATTTTCATAGCACTAAAGAAGTCTGCAGCACAGAAAAGGAACAAACTCAAAAGCAGAAAAAAGTGGAAGCGATGCCAAAACCCTGCAACTTTTCCAGGTGGCAAAAAATACCTATACTTGTACAAAAAGAAGTTAATTTTTTCCCACATCTGTAAAATGCTCTCCAAGTGAAATGCCAAATCTAATCCTCCTGCCTAATAAGTTTTCAAATTTTTAATTTAGGCATTTATGCCAGAGCCCTATAGGTACTAGAATAATGTGAGCTATTTCTCTGTATTAAGTTGCTCAACTATAATGACTTCATCATTTCATTTAAGCACCTGTTCTGGAAAATAGGTCCTGATCCTGCAAACGCTCACATCTAGTGAGTATTCCCATTTGAACTCTAAAAATTGTATCCCAGCTCTTTAGGATGATTTACGGCATACTATTAGAAGCATCTATAAGCACCTGAAATGTGTCAGTGGATGAATATGAGCAATAATTGTAAATATAGTTTATGAGTTAAGCAGTGCACTGATATTGGTGGCCAATACTCAGCAAAATATTGAATCTCCCAACTCCTGTTTAAAGTCCCCACTGACTTCAGTTGGAATTCAGATTTTAAATGAGGAGTTAGGAGCCCAGATGCTATACTTATCATGGGCCTTTGGCTGCAAAATGCTGAATCTTCCCAAAGGACCCAGTGGAAATGATAGCAGAGAGGTATTTTATGTGTGCATAGCTCCTCTTGGAGTTTATCTGATGGAGGAAAATGTCCCTTGAAGTTCAGTTGCCTTTCTTGTTTCTCTCATAGTATTTCTAAAAAAGATAAAGTCAGCTTTTTCACGAAGACCTTTATTATCAACAAACTGAAAGGGTTCCCATGACTGAGGAAGGGGTCTACTCACTTGGGCCATCAAGGCAGACAACCCAGCTCTCCAATGTCAAGAAGCAATGGCCAACTCCCTTACACACAAAAATAATTTTATTTTCTTAGGGAGAGGAAGTCTGCTGTCTTTGCTTCCCCTCTGCCCCTGCTGCTTCTCTGCAGGCGTCCCTGAACCCTGGTGCAGAGCGGAGACATGAGGCAGGATTCCCAGAGCTCTGGAGAGGAGGGCAGAGAGGGTGCTCTGAACTTTCCAATCCTGAGGTATGACTGTGCTCACAAAGCCAAAGTCCAGTTCTCCAACTCTGCTACTGTCGAGCCTGTCTTAGACTTGGTCAGGCTGGTGAAGACCTCCTTCTATGATGCTTCCCTACTCACATGTTAAGTAGCTTCAAGATTTGCTCCAGTACTAGACACTTACAATATAATTATACCAGGGGAGAGCTTGGTCCCTCATATTTAAATATTAGTTTATGTTCCTACTCCTACAGTAGCACAAGTAGAAGGTCTGTATCCATGTAAATACCTGAATTTTCTCTGCTACTTTCTGTCCCATTTTAGCCTCCTACTTGTAAATCTGCTGGAATCCTTTGCATTATGTATAGCTGAGCTGTTTCTGTGTGACTTGAGCTTGGCTGCAACTGGGATTCCTTTTCTTCTTGTTTTTCAAGTTAGCATCTTAAAGAAAGGAAAATAAACATGAAGTCAGAATTTCCTGAGGGACAGTGGGAAGGGGAGAGATCAGATCAGCTGTAAGATGTTGGTGTTATTTTCCCAGGACAAGCTTTATTTTATTTTTTTTTTCCATCATATATTTATTTATTTATTTATTATTCACTTTTAAAATCACCTACAGACCCATGGAAAAAACTAGAAGATTTTGTGGTTTTCAGAAATAACAGAGCTGAAATTGCCAAAGACCACCTCTAGAATTAATTTCCCTGTGCTCGGTGTTGCACTTACAGCACAGATGCTTCTAGTGTCTGAAAATGGAGGACCTAAGTTATGCTTTTTCCTTGCCCAACCTGCCTGGGGGTAGCTCTTGCTGTTCTGTCACTAGTATAACCCTTTCTTCACTCATCCTGGATAGTCCGTGAAGACTGCAGGCTCCTGAGGGTGGGGTGAGCCTATTGCTGAGCTTGCATAGTGTCAGAACATCAGGACAATGCTTTGTCCTTAAGCATGGTTATAAGGAACATGACTGACAGTAATTTGTCTCCTTAGAAACTTCACTAACTTAATCTGCAATTTCTGTTCTTTATCTGAGATAGATGACCAATCATATTTATGTTTATGTATTTCTTTGGGGCACTGGCTTGAAATCTCTGTTTGGGAATCCCTGTCTTGGAAAACTATAGCTAACATCTGAGATGAACCTGGCATACAAACTATCACACATAAGGTCAAAACAAGTAAATACTGCTATCAGCACAACAAAGGCAAGATTTTGGGGAGCCTTTTGAAACAAAACTGTAGGAATTTCTCAACACAAGTCCATTCTCATCACTTGAGCAGCTCCTTTGTATGGAGACACGCTGTGTGCAGAACTCTGCTGCTCCGAAGCAGCAGTGACATGCTTTGCTGTACACATGGTCAGAAAAGGTATAAATAGCAGAGGATATTAACAATGATTGCAAAGTGAAAAATGAGGATTCCACACCTCATTTATCTGCAAACTGTACGTGTTATATACTTCATTATTGGTTTGTTCTCCTGAAGGGAACGTGTAGGTGAACCATCAAAGTGCAAGGGCAAAGTGAAATGAAGACTTCTCTTATCTTCCCCTCCCCCTCTTCCCCTATCTGCAGGAAAGAGGACTGTTTCAGCTCCCACCTCTAAAGTCATAGTCCAGGCTTTCACCTCCTGTTCAGTCCTCAGTCTCTCTTTCAGAAGACCATCCATGAAACTTGTGGGACTGAGATCTTCACTGCAAAGACCTCTCTAATGATACCAGTGGGCTACCTAGACCTAGATCCCCAATGTGTCAAGAAAGTTTAACCACCTCTAAAATCAGCAGGCCCAGCCTCTGCACACAGAGGGTCCTGTGCACACGGGGCACTGTGTCCCTTAGGAATATATGCCCAGCTGAGTTTTTGAGTATTTGGCTGTGATCCCGAAGTAACCTCAGTCAAGTCGATGGATTTTCCCCAGATTTACTCCAGTATAGTGAGCTATGAATTTCAACCTCTGCGCCGTATTGTGTGGATTTTGATTAATTTTAAATAAAGTTTCCACCTTAAATGAATCGCAAGTGTTATCTGTTTTTATATATAACTTCATGCTCTTTATTATTTAAAATGTCCAATTTGCTAGATGAAAACATAAATACTGACTGCAGCTGTAGAATTTAATAAAACCTCAGGTTTGAGCTAGCAAGTGAAAAAAGTATATTATTGGAAACTTGTGGTCAAACTTGAAGCTTGAAGGAAATATTTTAGCACTATCACAATATTAAATTGCAATCATTATTTAATTTATCTTCTCTGAAATGACTTAAGGGAAGTGCACCAAAAGCCCTATTTACCTAAGCCAGGAAATAAGTCAGTGATCAGCTAGGTGGATGAAGTAATTGAAAGCTGACAAGGGACAATATAATGCCACTATTGTAACAGCACTTAGAAGTATTGTTTGACTTTGACCTGCTTAGGAATAAATGTTGCACAGTTTTCATTTCAAAAAAACCCAGTGTACAGCAATAAAATGTGTTCCTTTTACTGAATTCTTGATATTTTTCTTTAAATTGAAAAATATCAGCTTTGGCACATCTGGAGGGATGGAATGTTCCCCACAATTACCAAGATTTTGAAAAAATATATAGATATATTAGAAATTAAGGTATTCACCAGTCAGTACTTCCAGCAAAAAGTCTGAACCCCTGGGCAACCTGTGCATTTCAATTGTCACTTTGAACTCTGGAACAAAGGGTAGACTGTAAAACCAGTTTATAAAAAGTATTATGAGATACCACAACTGGCATTTTTATGACCTTATTAAACTACATCCAAGTGTCATAAATTATACGTAATGAAAGTGAATAGGATCTCTGACTTGATTTTAATATTAGGAACATGCTTATTAGTTTAAGGGTTTTTTCTGAATAAAAGGGGTATTTTTGTTGTTTTCTTACTTTAGCAGCTGATGTTATGTGGAAGTCATAAATGCCAGATTACATTAAATTGTTTTTGTTCATATAATAATATCGTTAGTAAATTACTTGGGAGTAACGAGCAGTTTTTCTCACTAAGTAAAGTTAAGGGTGTTAATTTAGAGTCAAAGTGTTTCACATTCTTATGGCAAACATATCCACTGATCAAGTTTAGAAATGAAAACAAAATTCTGGTTCAGAAAAAAAATTTCCACCTTTCAAGAATGATTGTTCAGAGGATGTAACTTTTTTACCCCCAATACCCTGTCTCTGCAGTAGGAGAAAAGTCACAGATGTCAGTTCAAAGTAAATCCAGTTTTAGATCTGTTATTGTTTTGGATGGAGAGCTTATGCCCAAAAGAAGCACAAAAAATATGTCAATAGATATCAGAAGCAGAGTGCTCACCACAGGGGGATATTCTCTGTGCCATTCCCTTGAGAACATCAGTTATCTGTACCACATTGAACCAAAGGTCCCTCTGAGCCAGAAGTCTGTTTCCAATGCTACCTAAAAGGGAAGGTCTAGGGAAGAAGATAAGACTCATGAAAGCAGAGCATCCACTTATGAGACTTTCTACTCTTAGTCTTGTCACCCTCCTCCAGCCATTTGTAGCACTGGGAAGGAGAAGTAGGGAGAATGCCCATTAGTTGCAGAGGCAGTTGTGGCAAATGTTTGGTTCCTGTTATGATAAAATGAGTGGTGTTTGCTATTTGTACATCTATATTCCATGTAGCCAGCTTGCCTGGCTTTCCTGAGCATGGGGCACAGCAGTTCTTTGTTCCCCAGAAGTCAGACATTGGGGCCCAGACTGGGGATGTGGGATGCCGAGGATCCCCCAACACATATCCTCAAATTGCTCAATGCGTGCTCACCATGACTTCCAACTGCTCCCAACTACTGGCAGACCCAGGCAACGTAGGTCTACAACCCAGCAGCTTGCTGTCCGCAATGGTCAGGAAAATACCTTCTGCAGATGACAGCATGCCTTCACTGGGATGACCAGCAGAGATGTCAGTGCTTCATTCAGCCAAAACTCCTGAAAAACAGCAAGCACCAGCCAGCTGTCAGGATAGAAACAAAACTGTGGCTGATGTTCAGGTGTGCTTAGTGGAAATTTCACTTGTATAGGGAGGACAGAAGGGTCTCATGTTATTCTTCTCCTGACAGAAATTTGTTTAAAAAAAGAGAGGGAAAAAGGGCCCCACAACATCAAAAAGATATTGTGGTCATTCCTGAGACCTGTGTGTCAGAAAGCACAACAACAACAAAAAAAGTACAGTGCACTTTAAGCATTTGCAGTATTAAGAATTTGTTTGGGTTGGGTTGGGCACTAAGGGGAATGGAAACAATCTCTACCCCACAATTATTCATCATGTTGCAAGGAGAATTGCCATTTTGCACTGAGGGCTGAGACTTGCAGAGCCCCAGGGTGCCATTGTTCTCTCCCACTTCTTGCTGCAACACTCAGTCTTCTCCATTTTCCCCATCAGCTTAACAAGGGCTGGAAGAGCATGGGGTGCTCCTGCAAAGACAGCCCCACCAACAGCTCTCCAGGGAAAGACATTTCTGCTACTTCTTCATGGCAGCCACTGGCTAAGTGTCATGATGTAGTCCATAACTGGCTGTAGATGGTAAATGTGAATTTTATTACCTTGTAGATTTATTTAACATAGCAAAGATAAAATCAAAGCTTATTCTAAGCTTTGGGTGGGAAACAAAGTTACCAAGACTGATGTAATCAATGAGATTTTAGGAAATTTCACACATAGAGCTGCTCCAGGACTGGCAAACTAAAGATGAGGAAGAAAAGAAGAAAGAAGAAAGAAGAAAGAA
>NW_010311571.1:0-10151 GCF_000700745.2 Antrostomus carolinensis
AATAAAATAAAATAATATATAATTTTTAAAAAAGATACAAAGCCCATTTCATCTCAGGAGCACTACAGAGCAATGCAGTGATCTGGGTCCTTCTGATTCATGTCAACAAACACGATCATGCAATTGTCACATCTGTTAATAAAAATGATCGGTGGGTGAGCTAGGACATAGAGTTTAGAGTAAATAAGTACTGGGAAAAGAAAATGTTAGATGTGTTCATTCTGAGTCATGTTACAGCATTGTCCATCATGAAGGCACATCCATCAGTGCAAATGGAGATTTCTGTTCCAGCCCCTTTTAGTTTGTTAGGTGGTTTAAGATGGTCTTATTCTAATCTGAATTCAGCCTGGAACATTAATTGTTCCTTGTCTTACGAGTCTTCAGGATTCTTGGAGGAAAAATAGGCAAGCACTTTCTGTAAAGTGCAAGTTGTATTTGAATGTACACTTAATTTCATCATGATTGATATCTGTGTGTTAATTATATTCTATTTTAGGCAATACCTTTGCTGTCACAAGGCAGCGCCTTTTATCCAAGGAGTTCAAATTGAATTAGAGACATTAATTAAAGCTCTCAGCACTCTAGTAAGGCAGGCAAGTGCTGTTACTCCCATTGTTTCTTGAAATAAGAAAGGAATAAAGCTGGGTGTCTACTTAGCCACTTAAAAGGTAATTTTTATTCAGTGGGATAGCTCAGAATGGTAGATCTTGCACAAAATGATCTTGCAAGGTCTGTTTGATATGAGGGAGGCTGTGCAGCCCCAGAGTGCTGCTATAAACAGGAGGGCAGAACGCAGGAGCTCTGACTCTGTTGCTTGCTGTAAACACTCCACTACTCCTCTGCCTCCTGGGATTTTTCTACCTTTCTTCTAACCTCTGTACCTTTCATTTATCCTTTCTATTAGATTCAAATTGATCTTGCACACATCCCTTCTGTTTTCTCACACTTATTGTTGTAAACCATTTCTATCAGAAATGCAGACTCGGGAAAGAGAAATTACTGAAGACATTATTTGCAGTAAAGAAATAAGTCCCCTATCTCTTTAAGCTTCATGCACCAATAATTCTTTCTTGTGTCCCACATTTGGTTCTTGGCAGGTTGAGAGAGGTTTCTGCCTGCTGCCATTTACCAGAGGGAAGAGGCTAACAATTGCTATTTGTATCTGAAACACTTCTGTTCTGCAGCAACTTCACACGTTGCTTTAGGATGCTGATAAATTAGTAAAAGACTGAAGTGTCAAGGGAGAGATGAAACAGCTTATGTTAGTTTAGAGCTCGACCCTGCAAAGTGAGGAATGTCTGACCTCATTTCAGCAAACAGCTTAAGTGTATCCTTAATTTTAAGTATGGGAGATGCTCTCCTAGGTTTTAGTCAACTATCCCTGCTTTAAGTCAAATGTACACTCACTTTCCTGCTAGACAGGTAACTACTGCCCTACACCTTTAGGATTTAACTCGTGTTAGGTTGCTGGGTGAAACTGGAGCGATAACATTTATGTCCTGAAACTAATTCAGAGATGGCCCATGCCCATGAAAGTGCTGGAAGGCAGTTACTGCCCATGAAGCAGCTTCAGCTTGTCTTTTGGAAATGCTGGCCAGCAAACCAACCAAGCGGTTTTTTGTGTCAGGGCCAGGGGAAAAAAGGGAACATGGATGGAAAGGGATAGAGAAGCCAATCTGTGGGGGTTTGTTAAGTTATATGAACAACTGTGGATAAACCTGAGCCCTGGGAAAACAGAATTTGGCCACTTCTGACCCAGATGTCTTTATAGCTCTAACTACAGACACTGATATCTGACTGGAGTCAAGAGATGGAGCTGCAATTCAGCAGTGGCTCTGACTTTCTGGATGACTGTGGCATGCAACATCATAAAATCCCAAACGATTGTAAAGCTATTTCTTTGTGCAAGTGGGATTTCTCCATTTCAGGCAGTGATGGGTGAATGCATCCCTAAACCTTGGTAATTCTGCACTGATCAGTGTCTAAATTTGCACTTATTCTTTAACCATTTCAGTTTAAAATATGTATGAGTGGTTAGACCTGAGGGATATTCATCAGTTGAAATATTTTTGGGTGAGGAAAGGCAAGGGAAGAGGATGAGAAATACCTCCCCAAAATTACCAACACAGTCCATGAATTCACTTTTGCCAAATTGTTCATGCTGAAAAAAATAATGATTGGGAGATGTCAGTGCTTTGTTTGCGAGAGCACCAAGGGGAACCATTTCCAAATCTCCATTTGACAATACTAGAGCTTTTGCTTTTTCTCATTTTGATTTGTCTTTCCAGCCTCTTAAGAGAGAACAGTGATAAAAATATATCTTTTGACCTCAAATGACTTAAAGGAGAAAAAGTTTTTTTTCTTTTCAGTTTGTCAACAGTTTGCTTACAACTTGTCAGAATATTCAGTGAACCAAAACCACCCTACAAATCCTTTGTTATGAGTGCAGTTCAACCCACAGCCTAAAGGGAGCAGGGTTTGTGCAGAAACTCTAATTACTCTCTGCCTATAACGAGGCAAGAATCACACTGGTAAGAACTAGGTACCTGTTTTCAGCTCATTTATCCCTGCACTTCAGCTAATTATAAGCTACTGGTGTTATTATGATGAGGATGAGAGGCGGCTTGAAACTGAAGAAGTGGCAAGCGTGAAACCTCCATCAAGTCATAATATTAGGTGGTGCTGGACAGAGGGAATTAAACTCACAGAAACACAGAATGATAGAGGTTGGAAGGGACCTCTGGAGATTATCCAGTCCAACCCCCCTGCCAAAGCAGGTCCATCTCAAGCAGGTTGCACTGGTAAGTGTCCAGGTGGATTTGAATATCTCCAAAGAAGGAGACTCCAGACCTCTCTGGGCAGCCTGTCCCAGTACTCTGGCACCCTCACAGGAAAGAAGTTTTTCCTCATCTTCAGATGGAAGTTCCTGTGTTCCAGTTTGTGCCCATTGCCCCTTGTCCTACCGCTGGCCACCACTGAAACAAGTCTGGCCCCATCCTCTTGACACCTGCCCTTTAGATATTTATAAACATTGGTAAGATCCCCTCTCAGGCTTCTCTTCTCCAAGCTAAACAGACCCAAGACTCTCAGCCTTTTGTCAGCAGAGAGATGCTCCAGTCTCCTCATCATCTTTGTAGCCCTAAGTCACTAGTCCACTTCATAGATCTACTAGCCAAGGTGGCAAAGCCACTGCTCTGAAATCCAGCATCCACAGGCACTTGGTTCAGGGCTCTGCTTAGAAAGGGGATCCATCCCACAGTGCTCAATAGGTTGGGAACTGAATAAAAAAGGATCTTCACAGATATATGGTGAAGTATCACATTTTGAAGACAGTTCTGCTGAATCTGAGACTGGAACAGTACCGTGCTAGGTGCTGTACAAACAGAAACCAGAAAGGCGGTCCATGCCCCAAAAAGCTTACAATCTAATTAGAAGACCAAGGACACCAGATGGCCAGGGACAGATGGGGGAACGCAAGGGAACAGTGAGATAATACCGCTCAGCGGGCTGCGGAGCAGTGGTGTCAGCACACCAGCAGCCCTACTGTTGGCAAGATTTTGATAGCTATTGTCATAAACGAGAGTTATAAATAGGGAGGTTGGATAATGAGCTAGCTTTGTAGATGTTTGTGAGGAACTCCTCTCATTTGTGAAGTGGCAGAGATAGAATGAATATAGATGATAATGATAATGATAAATTGCACTTTTCTGAGCTGCTTATTAAAAAAAAAAAATATATGGTGGGTGGTGAGCAGTGATTTCTATTAAACACTGCCCTGAACCTGAAATTATTCCTACTAGTATTAAATTATTGTCCAAGCTAGTCCCCTTTCCCATAATTTCATTCTAAGTTATACAAAAATGCAACTCTGTCTCCTGTCTTCCTCAGTATTTATACACCTCATCTCAAAGTTCAGTTATCTCTTAAGTGTTAATAGTTTTTTATCCTTGCAGTAGCTTTACAAGATTGGGAAATGCTGGTTTTCCCATTCTGCAGAACAGGAATTGAGACATGGAGTAGATTAATGGCTTGTCCCAGACCATTTTATAACTACTTCAGGAATTCAACCCAAATCTCTTAAGTCTCAGCTCAATGCTACGTCTCCTTGCAGTACTCTTCCTACGCACCTTCCTGATACTATTCCAGAATTAGCTAAGACTTGCCACAGAGCTGCTTAGAATTTTTTTGGATTGCTCATTTTATGTCAGAAAAATGCCAATTCATCAGAGGCAAAAACACTTTGTAGAAAAGTATTTTGATAAAGTCAGCTTTTCTTTGGAACAGAATGTGTCGAGTGTTCGGTTTGGAAAGGATCGGTTCAAGATTGTTTTGTTTTTCGTTGTGTGTTGAGTAATATACATTAAAAATCAAAATGAAGTGTTTTCTTAAACACTATGTTTTGACTGAGCCAAAATAGATTTTGTGATTTATGCATAAAAGGAAATGTCCAAATTCATTTAATACTTTCTTTGCATTTTGGAACAAGAAACACCTGCAAACCATACACAATAAACTGAACAAAAATGATACTATTCCCTACAATTTTTACTGGAAATTTGGGAAAGAGAGTAATCTGAAAATTCAGTTCAAAGAGGCCTATGTCAGAGTCCAGAAACCTTGGTTTTTGTTTTTTTTCCTATTCCATTCTCTGTGCCAGTCTTGCCTTTCTAATATATTCCATTGCAACAATTTGGACCTGTAAGCAGAGAGTTTGAACAACGAAAAAAAAAATCGATGCCAAAACTGCCCTGAAGAGCAATAATGTAACTTTCAACCCAAAAGGTCAACGGTTATCCCACACCTGACATTCTTCACAATATTTTTGTTGTTCTGAAGTTCATTCCTAGGCAGGGACTTTACCACCACAGCCACATAGAGTGATCCCGCTCCATAGGGTTTGGAAATGCAAGCTCACACTGCTTTGTTTGGTATGCTAGGAAGCTGAGGTTACCTAATGATCCTTGCAACTGATGTATCTTCCTGTTTTTCCTGTCCCTCAGAAAGGAGCTTAGCTCCTGACCTTGGTGTTTTGTGTTCCTCAGCCCTTACTGGAGGAGCAGAAAGAGTTAAAATCTACAGGCCACTGCTTTTCCTGGTACAGCTCCTAGTGTTTGGATAATGATAGTCCTGCCTGCCAGGATGAAAAGCACCATTTAACTCAAAGCTTCCTATGGGCACCAGGTTCTGCCACCATTCATGCTGGATGAAGCCAAGGGGACCAGGGGCAGCTGAAGAGGGGAGGGAAAAGGGACTCCAAGTTATTGGCAGCTAAAAATTCTGGCCCCAGGCAGATCCGCCTCTCTTATCACACTGAGTGGATGATGAATTTTCTGTGGCCATAAAAATCTCCCTCTGCATGTAACCACACCAGCTCCTGCAGCCACCACCTTAGACACTTGTACAACAGTCCTGCCAGGCCACTCCAGAGACAAGAGACCTCACAAGGACAGTGTGGCTACATGATGGATGCTGCCCAATGACTGAGAGATGTGTTACACAAATCACTGATTTAAGTATTTAGAGTTTAAGATTCCTCTAGTGCATAGAACACTGGTCCAAGGCTGAAAACACTCAGGTTCAGCTCCTTCTACTGCTCTGCCTCCCCACGTACAGTAAGTTATATACACATTAATGCACAGGAGGTTAAATCCAGGTCAGAAATATGAGCTAGGGCGTGTAATAGCCCCAAATAACACCCTTTTATTGGCAGCTTCTGGAACAGAAGCCAGAAATCTTTAGTGTAGCTCTCCTACTCTAAGCATGCATCTATGCAGGCTCTGCAGTCCCAGCTTCTGCTGGAAGGTCTATTGAAGTCAATGAGCCTTGGGTTGGATCTCATTGCAAAAAGATAATCAAATACGATATTAGCTCTTAATTCGGAACAGCATATTAAATTAGAAGCTCAAATTAACCTGAAACTGCATTTATATAATGAGAAGATTTAAAATCTGTGTATCGTGAAGGTGGGAGAACTCCTAGCCAAAGCCATTCTCACCAGCTTTGAATCCCAGAGGCAACCTATCTGCAGCACTGCTTATTCCCTAACCCCTAAAACCTGGGATTTCCCCAGAGACAGAAGGGAGTGTAGAAAATAAAGCCATCTCCTACTTACCAGTATTAATCTGTCAAACACAGAGGGCTCTTACTAGCTAGACCCCAACCCATGCCAAGAACTGAAAAATCCCAGAGGATATTGAGACTCTGCACTGGCATCTGACCATCACAAATAGCCTCTTCTGTCAGCACACTGATCCTGCAACACACACATCCTAAAAAATGAAGGAACTCAGTCCTTGCTAAGATTAGAGTCCAAAACCATTCAGGTCCATGCATCTCAAACATTGAAGCAATTTGGCACCCAAGTTTAAGGCCACCTCTAGCTGCGAGTTTTATTTATTTCCTTCTTGGAGACTGTTCTGCTCTGTGCTAAATCCATCTTCTGACCACCTGGAGCGTTTGAGAGTCTTGGCTGTGATGCTTGTCTGTTTAGATAGACTGTAAGTAAAGCTGGTCAAAAAATTTTGACAGAACAGTTTTTCGCAGGAAAACGCAGTTCTCTTGAAATCGAAACGTTGCACGGGAACATGTCAATTTTGACAAACTTTTTTATGTTTAAAGTGTCAAAACAAATCATTTTGATTTTCTCTCTTCATTTCAGTTACACTGGAATGTTTCATTTTGAGGACATAAACACATTATTTTTATGTTGTTTTAATTAATTTGTTTTGACATTTTTACATATTCTGTATTGTATTGATATATGTCTAAAATACACTATATAGTGCATAAAATATTTGATGGTGTTTTATTTATTATATGTTATCATTATACAATGCTAAATATTTCCCCTAACATTTTAGTGCTTCACCACCACAGAAACAGAAGATATTGATGGTCTCAAATTGTTATCGCTGTGGAAATTTTAGGCCCTAAGAGCTTTGTGGGAACGTGGTTCTCATTCAAACTGAAGCTTAAAAAAAAACCAACCACAAATCAAAAGGTGAGAATTTCCCAAGGAAATAGCGTGTCCATTTTCCAAGCAGCTCTGTCAGAGCTCAGTGATTGCACAGCACAGCTCCACTCTCTTCTGCACATCAGAAAACCAACTTCTCTGCTTGTTAAAAAAGACAAAAAAAAAAACAGAAAAAAGAAGAAAATGCAAATTTTCCCAGGGTGGAATTTGCATGTAATGTTTTCATGAGCATCAGGGATTTAAAAGCCTGAACACCATTGACCCCCTGGGGCCTTTGGCTTCCAAACCACTTATGTACTTTTAAAAGATATATTCCACCTTCTTCTTGCAAGTCTATCTATGTTTTTTTTTTTTCTTCTTTTAAACCATTTTTTTTTTGCTCCTCCGTGTGCAGCAAGAGGGGAATTGCTACTCGTGAATTTGTCTGTGTAGGTGGTGGTAAAAGTGGGTTGAAAAAAAGGGGAGAAAATGGCAGCGTGGAACAGAGCTTCTGAGGAGGCTACTCTACTGATTCTTCATCAGTGGCTCCTGTATGTTCACATTGGTTCAAGAAGAGATTGAGGGCAGCGGGTCTCAGTCCTGAGGTCCACATGCAGTAGAGGGCTGGACGATGAGAGGACCGAGAGTCCATTTTAACTGGATGCACAGAGAATATCTACAAAGACAGGGCTGTAAGACCAACCCATGCGTGATGGTGGATTGAGCAGGATGCAGAGCATGGCTGGCCATGACCATCCTTGTTTCCCTTCTTCTCCCTTTCACCAGGCTTAAAGAAAGTTTAAGGAGGCAGTAAGGTCTGATCCTTCCCATCACAAGGCTGCCAGCATCCCTCAGAGAGGGATCTTGGTCCCATCACCACATGGGCTTCGCAGGGATCACCATAGGGTTTTGTGCAATGGAAAGAAAAAGGAGAAGCATCCCCAAAGCTCTTTTTGATGGTGCCCAATGACAGGACAAGGGGCAATGGGCAAAAACTGGAACACCAAAAGTTCCACACAAAGTTAAGGAAAAACTTCTTTACTGTGAGGGTGAAGGAGCCCTGGGACAGTCTGCCCAGAGAGGTTGTGGAGTCAACATCTCTGGAGATGTTCAAAACCCACCTGGATGCTTTTCTGTGCAACCTGAAATAGGGAACCTGCTTTGGCAGGGGGGGGTTGGACTAGATGATCTCCTGAGGTCCTTTCCAACCCCCACCATTTTGTGATTCTGTGGATTCAATCTTTGGAGGTTTATTTAAAGTAGTGGGTGGCTTTTCTGTCTGCTTTTCCCCTTAAAGGGACATGTCTCTACCACCAGGCACTGCAGTTTGAAATCTGAATTTCCCCACGCAGCTGCTGTGCGTGCACCTCTGCATGCAGATTTGCCTGGTTGTCTACTCCTGCTCCAGCTGGCCTGTCACTCTAGATTACAGCTTTTTGCTAATAGCCAGTACTGCTGGAGTCTGAGACTTCCATTAAAGGCTGATGTTTCCACCTCCCCACCCCACAAATGGCTCCAGCCCAACCATCATTTCTGTACGTGTGGCCTTATCTCTGGGGTGGGAAAGGAGCAAAGTGCTTCAATTTGTTTCTGTGTTAGGCAACAATGGAACAAGTTGAAGGCAGGAAAAGATGTTTGAGGATGATAAATTTTGAAAAGTGTGGATTATGTACTTGAAAGTGAATCTTATCCTTTGTAATCAGCACATCCATGACATTGTAGCCCCATCCTTCTGACAGCAACAGTACAACTGAGCACTGAGTTACCCCCAGGAAGAGTCCTTGAGGGAAATGCTTCATTACTCCAAGCCACACTGTGGAGTCTCTTTGGAAAGGAGGAATGCTCCTGCAGGGAGAGATTGCCCATCCGTGCCAGACATTGCAAATCATTAGCCCTTCATTGCCAGAGGATTTGAAGGCTGCTGACAGATCAAAAAGAATTGGCGTGGACACTTGACCTTTCTTCATTGCCAGGAGGAAATCATTGACCAAGAAGAATAGCACATGCTCTACTAGGTTCTGCAAAGGGAGGGAAGAGGGTCTGGAAGAATTCAGAGCTATTTGTAAAACACACACTGTTGCTTCAGCACAACCTGTGCAGTTGGCCAGCGTTGCCATCACTCATGGACATACTGAAGGGGTAAATTCCAGTTTGGCATGTGCCAGGTGCCATCACAACTCCTCCTGCTCCAAAGGGGACATTCAGAACAAGGCTTTTTGTGGATGCTGAAAGATTCACACCTTTGCAAGGCTGTGAACAGGAGAAGACACGCTAAATCGTAGTTTACCTTTCCATTGGCACAGTGTCCTGCCAAAGGGAGAGCAGTCCTCTCCACCAGCATGCCCACAGCTGACTTCTGCTAGATTTCCCCCACTGCTTGATAGATCCTACATGCCTCTGCAGCCTCCTAAAGTGACTCTGTCTGAAAGCAATCCAGAGCAGGCGTCACATTTGTTTCCTCAACAGCCTGACTCCCAGAAAGATCCTGTGCAATCAGCTGGCCAAATTCAAATCTGAAAAACACCTCCATCACTGGTCATGATTAATTAATTCTCTTTCGACATTCCCCAGGGCACCTAGCAGCTAGTCAGAACTGCTGGAGAAAGAGACACTGCTGTGGAAATGGAATAAGCAGACTTTCCTCAACTGCAGCCATGTAATTAGAGAATAAATAGCTAGCTAGATAAATAATTTTCGGTGAGTGGTAAATCAAATGCAGAACATGAATACAGCTAGTTGGTTTATCCCTGTGAAATCAAAGGTGTTTGGAAGGAGTTTCCAAAAAAACTATGTTCATGAAGCCATAGCCTGAAGTTATCTATCATGTCTAATGTGACTGTTTACAATGACAGACAGCTACTCTTGGACATTTTATTCTTGATATAATATTCTTGGACTGAAGCAGCTCAAGAAAGCTTCCTCCTAATTTACATCTCTATTTTCTCCCTCCTCCTGCCTGGATTGCAGGCTGGACAACATCTTTGTTCCCAAAGCATCAACATGGTTTCCCCCCACCAGCTGTTGAGTGCCTAGACTGTATTCCTCAGGGAGCTACAGGTATCAGCCCAAAGTACAGATTCTCCAGCCACTTCTCCTATCTGACCCTTAAACGTCTCTCTTCCCTAAATCCATGTGCTCTGTCCAGATTTGTCCATTAACCACACAAGAGAGGCTCCAGTGAGGAAAACGTTATTCAGCA
>NW_010311571.1:10175-19424 GCF_000700745.2 Antrostomus carolinensis
TCCTGGATTCAGGTACCAATCCTGAGTGATGTGTGTTGTACCAAGCAGATGGTGGTCTAATCCCTGCCAGCACGCAATGCCCGGTGCGCAGGGAGCACCCGTAACCCCTGTCTGATTGAATATGCATGTTCACATCTGATTTTACTCAAGCACTAGAAGTCCCTGTGCACAAACTCATCCAGATGAATCAAGGGCAAGACACCCAGATTTGAGGTCCTGACACAGCAAAGAGAAGAAATCTGCTGGTTCTCCTTCACCCACACATGTCCCAGTCCTGTATCTCTGAGGATACAGGTCCCACCTTTCAGATACCCTTATGATCTCCTCCTCAGACATTGGGATTGGGCTCTGCTCCCATGGCAGTGAGGGTTTCTAAGCTTCCAGTTGGGTCCTCTGCCTTCCTCACACCTTCATCTGGAGTCTGAAGTCAGTTCCCATCACTCCCTTCCCTCCCTCTTTCCTACTCTCCTTCACCCTCCTTGCTCCTTCGTTACCCATCCCAGCAGGCACAGCCAAGACACATTATTAACACTTGCCACCTCGTTTGTAATCTTCTACAGGAGGAGCAGAGGAGAAGGAAAGAGGAAAGGGTGTAAAAATAGAGAGGAAGGAAAGTTGAATTAAAGGAAGAGGAGCAAAGAAATAAAGGTGTGAATGAGAAAGTGCAGGAGTAGAAGAAGTACGAGAAAAATTTAATGGGTGAGAAAGAGCTTTATAATTGATCCACAGTCTAGTGAGAGGGCAGGGGAATGGAAGTCAAGACTGTAGGCTTCTCTATATGCTTTTGCTACTGATTTACTCTGTGACTTCAGACAAATCTTTGTATTTTCTCTTTTTATCTCCCACTGCTCTGTACCCTTTGAGTATAAATTATTTGAGTTATGAATTGTCTTTAACTGTGTGTGGCATAAAGGAAACTGCAGTCATAGGCACTACAGATGTGAGATATTATTTTTACACATACTAAAATTAGGTAAAAAAAAAGGTGCTTAGGGATCGTCTGACAATGTTTATTAATTCAGGCTGAATCTATTAGATAGTTACTGTCAAAAAATGAGAGAGGAAAAATTGAAAGAATCAAAGTACATGACTGCATTATTTCTTAACTTAAATGCTTCATATTGAAATGTTTACAAAGTGGGTGTAGAATGAAATGAAAAAAAAAAGCCCAAACAGAAGTGAAATAATACAGTTGTTAAAAAAGCTAAGCTTTTCTGCAACATTTAAAATTTCAAAGTAATTTTCTATTCTCCTTTCCTTCTAGTCCCACATACAAAAAAAAAAAGTGTCTTCATTCTTCCCCCTACCCCAATTATTTTTGAATTGGTAATTTTTTTTTTCCTTTTGTTTTTTGTTTCAGAAGCAAACAGCTACTAAAAAAAAAATAAAAAGAAAAAAGAAAAAAAGAAAATTCATTATTTGACCATCCCTACTAGGAATTACAATAACTGTCTGTCAGATCTTCATAACAACATGAGGGATCTCAGCAAGGCTGAGTTTCTGTGAGTATCTTAAGCTGATGACTTTCATAGTCCTTTGCTCCTTTCTAGTCTAAGCCTGCACTCAACAGAGAACTTAAGGTAAAATAATTAGATTTACAGAAAAATAAACGAGCAAATCCTTGTATGAAAAATGAGAGAAAAGTTCCCAGGAAATAATCTAAGGGAGATTTTTTTTCCATTAGAAATTGCCAGCTACTGATGTTTTATTTTAAGACAGTCACAGCATCCCTTTCCCCCCTTTATTTCTCTGAATTCTTTCTTTTTGCTTCTCTTGGTTCTCCTTTGGCTTTTTTTTAAACACCACTATCTCTAACACATAACCAAACAGGCATGAGGTCCCTACAGAAAACTGGAAAGTGGGATGTCCAAGTGCACCTGACATTAAGCAAAACACAGCAGAGCCCCCTGCAATCAGCCATCCCTGATTCGAACCCCCAAAGTGCACCCTTCTTCCACTAAGAAGAAACCCATTTCTGGGTATATTTTGCTTTATTAACATGAGTTGTGGGCAATATGAGCAAGCACAAACCCTCCAACAGCTCGTTGTCATCCTCTACAGTCCTTCAGTATTGTCCCAGAAGACACTATGCTCAAACACTCTGCACATGCACATGGGGGCACACAAAATACATCCTGAGCATCTTACTACAAAAATACTGCAATACCAAGCTGGAATTCAGCCCTCATGTCCTTTCAAGAGCCTAGAATTTTAAAATTACACATAAAAATAAAATCCAGAGTGTGTCTCAGCTCTCCTGTTGATTTTCCCCAGCTCCAAACCTTATTTACAGAGGTCTGCAGACAAGCAGTGATGCTGCACAAGGGCAGCAGAGTGTGTACATGTCCCCAGCCCTTGTGTCCACCTCTATTGTGGCACCTGGGGGAGGGTCATGTCCCCAGCATCAAAGGAGTGTCCCTGTTACCTGAGACATGACAGGTTTGGATACTGTACTTCTCCAGTCTCAAGGCTCCATAGAAGAGAGCCCTTGGAGGAGAAGCAATGAGGAAATAAAAAAAGCCATGGGCAATTTTTTTGTCTTGAAATTTGAAAACAAAAGTAATGAGAAGCACCACAAGAGAATCCACGGGTAGGAAGGACTTATCAGTCTCTTTTGCTCTTCTTTTTAATGTAAGCAGCTTTATCATTAATTGTTATTTACTGCAGATAAGTTAGTAAAAAGACTAATCCGCTGCACTGTAACAGTGGTCTTGATTCAGGCTTCTGAAAGCACAACTCACACATGTGTGCACATACTTGTGTGTGTGCACATGCACGTCTGCACACTTCCTTGTGCATGTTGTGTAAGTAAAAGCCCCATATCCGTGTGCAAGGGAGGGAAAGAAGCATATTCTTCCCTTATATATTCCAGTAAAAGGCCAAATTCATTAGCGGTCTTAAGCAATAAGAAGTGAAATTAATTCAGGCCAGACTTCTAAACGTTGAGCCATTTTTTCTGGGGTAGAGTGGAGTTAGATATAAACCAGTGCTGCTTTTGCCCAGGACTGGAAATGTACAGACTGAATACTGCTGAATTTCAGTCTTTGGGGAGCTACATTTCCTGAGGACACATCTTGCTGAATTCTTAAAAAAAAATCCAGATTTGTCCTCATGCCAAACTTGGAGGCGAGTTCCCCGAGTGCTTCATATACACTGTGTGAGCTGGAGGGCTCCGAACCACAGCAGTGCCTGTAAGAAATTCAGCTCTTCTGCATGGAAACACATGCATTGAAAAAGCTCTTCTGAAAGATATCAGCCTAAGTGACCTGCCCAAGGTCATATATAACATGTCCGTGACAGCACTGGGATTGAACTATCTTGCTATGGTGCTGCTTTATTCACATAGTGGTGCAGCATCTCAAAAGAGCCTCTGCTCCTGGTCTGCTGCTACCTTCCACTCCTTATCGCAGTCTCCTTAGAGACACATCTGTCCTGTGCTCCGTAAACCATAATATACCTTTAGTCTTTTATTCACTATCCATCACCATGCAGTTTTATTACAGATCCCTGAGTTATCCAGCTTGGTTTACTTACTGTTACTCCTGCCAGCCATTCTCCCTTTCAGCCCTCACCTCATCTTTCAGCCTTGTCCATGTTTTAAGTCTTCCAGGTATTTGAAATGCAGGGACAATTCTGATTCCCTGGGGGAAATCCAGAATTTCACTAAGACCAATCTGCTGGTCTCTCTCTTTTTGCTAAATGCAGATGGTTGGAAATCAGAAATGAGTGCTGGTCTCTGCAGTCACACTTGAACCAATCCTTCAAGAATACCAACTCACAACTGCTATTTTAAAGCTCTGATCTCCATTCTTGCCATCTATAAATTTTTATTGCCCTCCCTTCTCTGCTCCTTTCATCAGAAATCAATTTTCCAATATTGCAGGTAAACACCAATCCTACCTCATAGCTATTATTTTTGCATGCACCTTTCTCATGCATTTTGCAGAACGAAAGTTCCCTTGTCCATCCTTCCCCTTTCCAGCCAAGCCAACACACACAGTCACCATCTCACCTCATTGGCAGATTTGCACCCGTCCATCATATCTCCCTCTTGTTTGCAATCCAGGAATCAAAGGAATCATTCATCCCTCTGTGGCAATTTGCCTCAGCATTCACACACTTGCCTTGACGGTGAACTTTGTGTTCCTACCTGCCAGGTCTCCTCTCCCTCCCGACCCCAGTCACACATCTGTCTCAGAGCTTTATTCCATCTAGAGTATATACTTTCCTCACAGCCATCAGTTTTTCATCCTTCCCACCTTTCTCAAGGAAATAGAGTTTTATTGCCTCTCTCAGCTCCGGTGCAGCTGACTGTGGAAGAATAGTCTCCTCTCTGCTCACTTGGTGATGCTTTTGGCCACTGGGCAAGTGGCCCTCAGAAAGTTTCACCTGCAGGAGCTGAACACCCCTGTCTGTCTGTATATGACATCCTGTTCTTGCCTCACCCAAATGCCTGTCAGTGGCAACAGGATAAAAATGGCTGATAGGAGAAGAGGAGTATGGAGAAAGGCAGGTTCCTCTTTCCTCCCACCAATATAGTCCCAGTGATGGTGAAAGACCACAGGCATGATGCAGGGTTGTGCCCAGAACACAGCAGACAGGGTCGATCTCCGTCTGGAGGAGGCACCTTGGGACCTTCTGGTGCATGGGTTGTGGCACTGGAGAGAAAGCCTGGGGAGAGGAGAGGGGACACTAACGGGCTCCTTAACTGAGGCTTGTTCAGTTGAATCTCTAGATGCAGTCAGGCATTTACCTCTGCCTCAGTCTTCTGGCGTAAGCTTGGGCAAATTCTTCAAGGTGACATTTTATGAATTTTCCAAGTGTTCAGCATATCCCACTGCGATATTTAAGGCCCCGTTTTCTAAATTGTTCTGTTACCTTGCCACTGACTACTTTCAAAATGCATCAAGGCCAAGCCTGAGCTCCTGTTCCTGCGAACTGAAATGCTTCCACTGGCTCTAATAGGATTTGAATTGATCCTCAAGCTTTGTACTGCACTTCCTCTGGTGCAGAGCAGAGGTGACAGCATTCTGTTTCTTTTCCTCCTCCCCTGTCTGGACTGCAGGCCCTCGAGGGCAGGAGCTTGCATCCATACAGGACCTCGCACTGGGAAAACTCCAGGCTCATCTGAGCTCTGCACCGTCCTGCAGATAATGTTGGTGATGGAGGAAACTGAAATATGCAGCTCAGGGTCATTGCCGCTGCTCATAACCACCCATTTTATGTCCTACTTCAATATCTACTGTAATCAGTGAAATTACTTTTGTGGGAGTTGACACAGGAGAAGAGATTGTTGGATTGATATTCTGTCTGGCATTGACGAAAATCTTTTTATAATACCTTAATCCAGCACCCACAGAAGCAATTTGTTAATCTCTTGCTGACTTAGCTTCTAGCAGGATCGACCATATCCAGTCATATTACCTGGCCAACCATATTGTGTTCTTTCTATGCAGGGAGAAAATGTCCTTCTTGACCCCAGGAGATGGTCAGCTTTTGCTTTGAAGCATGAGATCTGATTACCATTGTCCTAGATTGCAAAGCTGCAAATGCTATTAATTGCTACAAAGTCATATAGCCTTTTACACTTCAAATCCATCCAGACTTTCATCTCAGCGACATCCTGCAGCAGGGAATTGTGTAGCTCCACCATACACTGAAGAAAGGACTATCTCCTTTTAATTTGCTTTAAAAGTTATACCCTTTAATTTTGATGTGTCCCCTTGTTCTTGTATCATCAAAGCATTAAAATGTTTCTGATCACTTTTCATTCTAACCTTCATATACTTTTGTACTGAAACCCAAATGTCCCTTCTTATTCCCAGCTTTCCCAGACTAAATAAACTCCTATTTCCAGGCTTTCCTATTTAACTTGTTAATATTTGTAAGGCAATTTAAAATATATTAATGTAGTTCAATTATAATATCACTTCTATTTTCCATCCTTCCTTTTAATGTCTCAAGTATCCATCTAATTTGCCATCAATCTCCATTGATTCTCCCTCTGATGATATGTTAGTCTTTATAATATCCTAGGGAATATTTCTTCTGTCTTCCTGACCAGCATTTTGGAACAAAGACGCTGAACTCCGGCAGATCATAAACATGATTCACTCTGCACTCAGCATGTGTATGGATTTGCTGTTGCTTAGACTTTGATCCTGGAAATAGGTTTTCATTATATCCATGGGATTGTAATTAAAAATTTGTCTATGTGATTCAGATTGCAGGACCAGGCCCTTTGCAGTCACGATTGCACCGGGTCAGCAATGCTTGAGCACACATTTGAAAGCAAGCCTGTGTTTTATATTCTTTGAGCAATATCTAAGCACTTACATACCCCTGATGTCATTTAGACAAGGGGTGTGAATGGAAGTCTATCCACTCACAAACAGGGCAGAGATGAACAACGACAAATGGTTACTCACTCCTTCTCATCCTATAGAAAGTTGAAGACACCCAAGGAAATTAGGTGGTACCAGATCTAAAAAATCCCAAACAAAATACTTTTGCACACGACCCGTAACTACTGCAGAATGTTGTGAAAACCAAAAGCATAAAAGGATGCAATAAAGAAACAGCCATACCCACAAAAGCCAGGCTTTCTGGTGACACTGCACGTGACAGTCATCAGCAAAACATATCACTCCTTCCTCCACCTCACTAGCAAATACTCCGAGCAACACATCCAGTTCCAATCACTGTACTTATCATTACCTCTTCTCCCCTAAGAAGCAAATAAGAGGATTGATACACATGTATCTCTAAATCACAAAAAGGATTTTATCAAAATACATACAAGAACTCAAATTACTGCTATTAGGTTACTTTAAGCCGGCACCATTTAAATATTGTGGGAGAATCCTAACGGGTTGCTTTTTCCTGGCTGATTAGATTTATTTATTCACTGGCCTAAAATATGGTACAGCAACCCACCATCATTTTTCAAATACTTTATAGTTCTCTTTTAGGAGAGTGGAAATGGCAGATAAACACATTATCAGCATTCTCAGGCATAAAACAGCGAAGCCTGGAGTTGTTTTGCAGAAGCAACTCCGAATTTGGATGACATGACATAAGCAATTCTAGAAATAGCTGCTGGTCTTAAGGCTACGTTACATGAATCCTTGGTGTTGCTTTTTTATCTCCGTCCACAATTTTAGCACAGACATGATACTGTCTTTGTTAGTTCTTTCCTTTGACTTTCTCAGAATTTCACAAGCATTCTTCAGTCTCACCTCCTACCTCCTAAGCTCTCCCTGTTCCTGCACCTTTGATTTTGACTGAAAATCTTCCCCAGCACAAAGCAGTGCAAGAAATGTCTGGAATAACTCTAGAATCCTCATATTCCAGGCAAGAAGGTGGTCTGAGCCAGGAGGGACCCATAGCCACATATGTACCCCAGCATATGTCTGAGGGCTTTGCCTACCCGCTCACCATCTGTACCTGCTTGAAGAGCAGTCACATGCTGAAAGCAGCCAGGCTGCTCCAGCACTTGTGGTCTACATCACTGCTGTTTATTCTGCTGATCCCAGAAGTCCAGCTAAAGAATCACACTTGCTCATCTTGGTTCTCCTGCCTGCCCTGAATCATCAGCCTCCTCCCTAGAGTCACAGCTCATCTTCTTCCATCCTACCTCGGTTAGTTTTAGTTTCTTTGTACTTTTCTAATTATTGCTGTGAACTATTGAACAAACTTCTTTTATTTTTTCTCCTGGTCCTGGCAGCCACACCTGGAATGTGCTGCCTGCACAAGGCAATGGTTTTAAAGCTTGACCTCCCCGTCTTCCACCCTGCTTAGCAAGTCAGCATCCACAACTGCAAGGATAAATTACCACAAAGGTCTCCAATGTTAGCAATGTATCTGACAACCTCATACACAGTTCCAGAGGGGTAAAGAGATGGCTAAATGGGATCAGTTGTGCCGACTCAGGACTTCTGGCCAAAACTACATCCAAAAGCATGATGGACACAGCAGAGTCTAGAGCGCAGGCCACGTTCTAAATCATGCTCTAAATCAAACCCTAAGAAAGAGATCCTCACTCATCATGAAGCCAGTTAACTCTCCTGGCTTCGACAGGCTGTGATGATTTACAGCAAGCGGTACAAGCTTTCCACAGGTACTTGCTGTACAACATATTTTAGCTGTAATATGCATAGATATAAAAGTCCAAGCTATAAGAAGACCTGTCATAAGGCTCCAGGCTTTATCTTCTACAAACACCAGGTGAAAGAGCACACTTTCTATCAGGACAGCCATGAGATGGGTCCCAGGCATGAAGAGATGGCAAGAACCAGAGCTACTCTGCTGGAAATTGGGCAGTATGGGAGAACAGATGGGAGTGTCAGAGCTCCCACCCTCCTATATTCTGTTTTGATTTCCAACAAAAAGCCCTGGAGCAAATTATTGTTTTTTTTCTGGAGCTTCTCTTATGTATAAGAACCTCTCATAGATTGGTTTCCAAGCTTTTATGTCATTGCTTGGTATGTGTCAGCCCAGAGCTGGCTTTGATGTAATTTGTGAACCTCTGGGAGGAAAGATGTCACTGTGATGGCAACACTCCATTGAACAGTGCCCATCACTAACACACAGAGAGAATTTGTTCTAGGGCTTGAAAGCTGCACTGGTGCTCCTGGCACCTGAGTTTCTACCTCTGCCCAGTATTTCTATCACCAGTATAAAGAATGAAAAACAACAGTAGGTGTCTGGCAAAGGCTCTTCACTCCATGCTCCTCTGGAGGCCACCATTTGAAGCTGGTTTAGATTATTTGCTCTCATCAGTTGCTGCTGCTCTCTGACTTACTGTTGTTTCTCTTACCAGTGTAAGAGATGATCCATCAGCAGTGCCATTTGTTTTTCTGAAATAGGAACAGGGAATCACATGTAGGAGAGTTCAAGCATTGGGGAACGTTATGCCAGCACCCAGAGACATGCCACCACCAGAGCTGCAGGGACATTCGTGCCACCGTGGGTACCACTCTGACCCAGCGCTGAGCTCCAAACAGGCCTGTCAGCAGACACAGCAACAGCGTTGTGCAGAGCTAAGCTCTGTCAGCTGCACCTTGTAGGCAACAATAAAATGGATGTAGAGCACATGACTTCAGAAGAACAAATAGCAAAAATAAGTAAGTGCCTTTCTCTCTCTGTTGTGATGCTGCTTGCAGGTCCTGCCTCAAGGCTGCAAGGAAACAGCTCACCGAGCGAGGGGCTGCGAAGGTTTAGACGTGTTGTATTAAACTCCACAACCCA
>NW_010311571.1:19471-20771 GCF_000700745.2 Antrostomus carolinensis
GCCCGATTTATGTCACCTTCTCTTAGGGTCTGATCCAGCATCCCTAAAATAAACTTGAGTCCTTCAATTATCTTCAGCTCAGTCTAAGCCAGTTGCTCCTTTGATTTCTGCTCTTTCTCCCATTCCTCCTTCCCACTAGCCCCAGCAGTTTTTCTTCCCTGAAACAGTCCAGCTTAGCCCATCAAGTCAGCAACAGCCACCCTACACCTACACCTGAACCCTGATGAATATCACCTCATTTGTCTAGTGCAGCCCTGCCCATGTTTGACACTCTCCAGACAGAAGAACCCAGTAGATATATCCAGTTTCCTTCCCCAGGCCTCTCTGCTTGATAATGTTTCCCTTTTCCATGCTGACTGGGAGCCGCAGCCTGCTGCAGCCCTGACAAGCCCAGCTCTGGTCGGCTGGACATGGCCATGCAGAGGTATGGCAAAGAAACCTCCCCTGGCATCCCAGAACATGCTGGACTATGGCAAAGAGCTGGGAGGAGATGCTCTGCCCTGACTCAGCTCAGCATCATCTGGAAATTCTTTATTGTGAGGGTGGTGAGACACTGGCCCAGGTTGCCCAGAGAAGCTGTGGCTGCTCCTCCCTGGAAGTGTTGAAGGCCAGGTTGGATGAGGCTTTGAGCAACCTGGTCTAGTGGAAGGTGTCCCTCCTGATGGCAGGGGGGTTGGAACTGGATGAGCTTTAAGGTCCCTTCCAACCCAAACCATTCTGATTCTATGATCCTGCTCTGGGCAGCAGCCATCTTCCAGGCAAGAAGAAGCATGGCAGGATCAGACCATGGTCCACAGATCTGGTTAGAAGCCAGATCTCCCCGTGCGTAGATATTCCCCCTCTCTGGGAAGCTGCTCGGTGTGGCTTGGAAGGAAATGGGCCAAGGTCCTTACGGTTGTTAAAAACCTCGTGCTACTTTCACAGGAGGGACGGTGTAAATCACAGCCGAGGGCACCGGCTCCCAAACTCCGGGTAATTTATATTCTGCCTCACTAAGTTCATCTCTGCACTTTCAATTCACGAAGTGATTTTTCACTTCCCCTGTAGTATTTGCTGGCACAGAGAAGCTGCTGGGCTCTGTCCCAGGAGGAGCCGCATTTCATCCGCGGGTCAGAGACCCCCGCGTGTCCTGAGCCCACCCGCGGGAGAGGATCCGGCCCCGACCCATTCAGCTGCACCTGTGCTGCCGGGAGAAGAGAGCCCTGTTGTTAATTAGCGCTCACCCACCCCCCGTTATTATTATTAGCGCTTGGCTCCAGCTCGGCGGGCCCGGGGCGGGGGGGGGGGGGGCCGGGGGCAG
>NW_010311571.1:20821-23307 GCF_000700745.2 Antrostomus carolinensis
GGGCCATAGCGGTACCGCCCTCCCCGCGTAGGCTCCGCGCTGGCGCAGAGAGACGCGGAGATGCGCGGGGGGGTGGGTGACCTTCCCTGCAGGAGTCCCTGCCTGGTTTTCCATCTAAAATATCCATGGCTCAGAGTGCTTCTGGGGCTCTTCACCCTCATTATTTTTTCACCATTTTTTCCCCCTCCTGCCTTCTTAACTCCTCTACATCAGCTGGAAATAAGTAAATTCTCAACAGAAAGCCCTGGATAATCTCTAAAAATCCACAATTTCTCATTTCTGGAAGTGGGGAGGGAGACAGGGATGGATGTGCCGGGTCTCAGGGGGAGTTGTGGTGGTTTCACTGGACTTAGCACTTGGCCAGCTCTGTCCCAGCTAACCAGGACAGAGTCACTTTCTGCAGCACTGTCCTGAGCAAGGCACTCCAAGCAGGCATCCCACTCTAATGGGACATCTGCCTGAGCAAAGACAGAAGGATTTGGCTTTGAACTATTTCTGGTGCACAGACAACAATGATTATTGTCTGCTAGTAGACTCATTCCCATGTAGTGATTAGCATCAGCCTTACACGTACTTCCAGTGTAGTAAACAGTAGAGGTGAGAAGGGAACACAGACACACTCTCCATCATCTCTTTTGGGACACCTTTTACCTATAGCAAGCCAATTCCCTATCCATCCCTCCTCTCCAAAGTTTTAACACAGACTTTAGTCAGCCTCATTATACTCCTGCTCATGGAGGGTTGCAGAGTCCCCTCACTAGGCCCTATGGAAAGAGGGAAAGGGGAAGAAAATCAGAGAGGGATGTTGATTAAATACATCTAACACCAGTGACATCATCTCCCCTGCACATACTATGTCATTTCTGAGCAAAGGTGCTTGCAAAAGCATGAGGGTATTCATACTCTAAGGATGGGTTTTGCTTCAAATCCTGCTAAGCCTGAAGCAGAGCCTTGCGTGGAGAGTGTTTGAGCTGTAGATGCAGCTGTGGTTTTGCTCACATACACACTCACACATGGCAAAATGCAACGTAACTCTAGCAGAGCACTTCCCACACTCGCAGACTGCAGCTCTTGATCAAAGAGGGTACAATGGGCTGGTCACTGCCCCCCCCAAAGCCCTGCTCCCCTCTCTGCTGCTTGTCTGCTTTTCCCATCATGAAATCATGACGGAGTCCTGGGAACGTGCAAAGAGCAGTAAAACAAATGTAGATGCACAAAACGCAGCAAGCTTTTTCTGCTGAGTCGCAAAAGGGCTTTGGAGTCAGACAAACCCCAAATCAATGCCTGGAACTAACTACAAGGGAGAAGACTACACTGGAGGAAAGAACCCCCTACTGAGAGACCTGCAGAGAAGACAGCATGTGTATGCTCATGTGGACATCTGAATGTTTGGTTCACATAAGAACATCAACGCAGTTATTTCTGCACGTTCTGGTGCGTGTTCATGTGGAGATCGAGTCCGTGTGTCTGAGTGCAGGGGAACTGCGGGGCTGGAGCTTGAGTAGGTGCTCACATCCATGTGAGAGCAAGACCAAGATGCTGCATTTAAGCGTGGGGTGGACTGTGCAAGTTCGACAGCATGTGTTTTGTGTGCTTAGAATGTACATGCATGTGAAGGAGACCACAACTGCTTATCTGTGTGGTGTGTGGGAGGGAGAGAGCCCGGGTTTGTCTGTCTGTCACTCACAAGCAAATCTGATCAATCTTTTTCCTTTATAAGGAATTGGAGGAAAAAAAAAAAAAATCCTTTCATGTTTCTTACACCAAAGCCTCATCTCCTCTTTACTCGCTACCTCCTCCTCTCACCATCCCCCAAATACTTCTCTACAACTCTTGGAAAAGCAGCTTTACTGCCATTAGCAAATTATTATGATGCACCCAGATGAGCAGCCAGAGTACAGCACGAAGGACCCACGAAGGACCCTTCTGTCCTACCTAGCACAGATGCCAATCACAAGGCTAAATCCATACGTTCAGACTGCCAGCGTTTCATCCATTGCTTGTATCTCTCCATGAAGAGGAGATTGCATCCAAGTGACACCCCCTCCCCTTCCCCACTCCCAAGTAAAAGCACGAGGGGACTCTCCAAAGCCAGACCGCACACTCACACCTCCAGCCCTCCTCTCTTCTGATCATGGCTGGGTCTCTAGACCCAGGCTGTACTAGACCTCGGGGATGATGCAATGGCGTGGAGATGCCCTCTGTCCCCCTATTCCCCAGGGACTGGAAAAGGCAAAGTTATGCTCCACACCGGGCTGGCAAACAGAGCTGAGCTGTGGAAAACCAACCTCCTGCGTGGTGGGATGTCGCCCCCCGCCATCGCTGCCGCTCTCTCCCAGTCCCCACCAGAAGTAGAGGCAATCAGCCCAGGGTGGGATTCAAAGCGACAGACTTGCCTTTTCCTCCGCGATTTGCTTGTCACTTGCGAAAACGGGAGCGGTGGATTAAGTGGAGATGACACCATCTCCTTGGGGACTGTCCCCCCC
>NW_010311572.1:0-618 GCF_000700745.2 Antrostomus carolinensis
GGGGGGAAGTGGGGGGGCGGGGGGGTGGGGCTCTGCCATTACCAATGGGTACCACAGAAACAAACAGCAGTATGAATGAACTGCAACCCCGTGCTCAGACTTGCTTTCTGGTCACTTTGTCGCTTAGTAACGTACCCTTGTGCACAGGGTAACTTCCACCGACAAACTGGAGCATGTAAGGAGTTGAAGTCTCAGAGCTGACACTGGCTGTTGCTGACATGCACCTCTCTGGGATGCAACTGTGTTGGTCAGTCTTTGCCTGTGCGACCTTCTCTGTCCATCCACCAGTTGAGCTGTGCTCATGATTACCTTCCCTCTGGCCAAAGATCTCCCTTGGGCAGCCACAGGGGCAGGGGATAGTGTCTGTTCTGTGTCTTAAGTGTCTTGCAGTCCCATGATACTGCACCATTGATGTCAAAGTGCTCTTCTAAGAGGATAAAACCCTTGCCTCCATATAAAATTTTGTTATTAAATCAAAATCCACATATTCTGCTGCCTCGGTTCAGTTATTTTAGTGGGGAGTCTGGAAATAGTACTGTATGGTGCTCTGTATGCTCCCCTTGGTGTCTATACATTATTCTGTTGTGCTCTTTGATCATTTTTATACCAACCTGCAAC
>NW_010311572.1:630-29132 GCF_000700745.2 Antrostomus carolinensis
GAATGTAAGCAGTTGTATTACCTCCAGGGAAAGTCGTAATGCTGTTTGGAGGATAGGATTTTTGCTTTTGAGAACAGCCAGTCCCTCAAAGAGAGAACACAGAGGAAGCCAGTCAAGAGCAGAACTACAAGGACAGTTTGGTGCACAGGCTGTGTGCTAAGTATCCTCAGATACGCTGAGCATAAGTAGAATAGAAAGAATTAAGTCGTTGAGCTTTCTTTAGGGAATTGGGAAATGTGATTTAAATCTCTTTAGATCAAGGAGGAAATGGAACTCTGACCCCCCACCGCAGCAAAGTTGAATGGGCTAATGTAGACTGAGAGGGAGAGGTCAAGGGAATTGAAAATGGGTCATTAACAAGAGCTGCATATAAAAAAAAAAGCAGCAGATGCCCCCTGTTGCTCTAGGACTCAACTAGGTTTGCTCAGAACATGACTATTAGACTGAGCCCCTGAGGAGAAGCAGGTGGAGGAACTTTTTATTTCTAGGGCCTGTATGGCCTTTGGGGTAAACTAGTTCATGACCTGAATGGTGTTATAACAGAAGCATTTTCAGAGTTCACATGCATGTGTTACTTGAACTGCCTGAAGAACTCCTAGATAAAACTGTAAGGTGTCACTGGAGTTCAGGCACCTTTGCTGAATAGTTTAGCATTAAGTACAAAACCCAGTTTTGTTCATTTGCAAAGGTGTGTATGGATCTAATTGAGTAGCCTCAAAGCACCAATCCTCCTCCTCCTCCCCATAATTTTTTCTATAAATGGAGGCTCTGTTCTACAGAAGTAGAAATTGTTCTAACTGAAGTATCTATTTCGTTAAAACTTAATTTATCATTAACAGCATGAGTCAGAGCTGCCATAGGTCTACAAGGAAACTATAGAGGAAAATACATGGTCTTTACCCTGAATTCTCTGGTCCCACTAAAGCCAGATGGTTTTGAGTGTTTAAAGAAAAAAATGAATTGTTACTGTTACATCTATACCAGTAAATAAGGGAAGAGGAGAGCACTGGCTTGAGGACTGTCTCATGACTGTTTGCACCCTTCCTGGCACAGCTTCAGCTCTTGTGAGCTGGCACTCTTGAGTGGTGCCAAGCTAGGGCTGATGGAGGGGACTATTTCCAGAAGGGAGCCTGAAATGTGTCCCTCCTGCTCAAGGGGAAAGAGATCTGAGATTTGTGCACGTGAGATGGACAGTGCCACTCGGCTTTGGGGTCAAAGACTTCTCCCTGTCTTATTTTGCTTATTAGGAAAGGTCTAGCTTAAACTTGCATCTCTGCTCTCATGTTAGCTTGGACTTGTGCCTCAACCCAGCCTATTTTCTTGTCCTCACAAGCCAAAATTGTGGTTTGTGGTCTGGCTCTGGTCTGAAGGCAAGCCAGTGGGGAAAACTAAGCACAGAGAGTGGGACTGGCTCATACTCCTGCTCTGCCCTCATGGATGTTATGGGCACAGCAGGTGCAGTCCAGTTGGGTGTAGAATAAGGGATGAAAAGGTGGTCTCTGCTCATCACTGCTTGACCCCAGCTTCCTTGCCCAGTCATCCCTGACTCCTCACAATGTCTCTAGTGCAATTGAACTCCCTACACAGTTAGTAGCACCACATTGTTTCTGAGCAGGTGCCTACAAAGATCTGAAGAAGAATTTGCTGTCTGAGTGAATGAGTTGCAATGTCTAGTCTGACCATATTCCAGTGATGTTCCAGATACCATGAGTAACTTTTGTGTTGTGAACAGCTCAACTATTTTATGTTTTTTAACTGTGGGAGATTTTTATTTTGTGTACCAAATGGCTTCTGTGGAAAAATTCTGAAAAACACAACTGAATGGGTGAAGTGGCACAGAATAAAAAGGAATTCATCAATGTGATGGCTGGTTCCTCTATGGACAGCTAAGTAAGTCTTCATAAAATAATTTTCTCTGAATTTTCTCCTGTACCTCTATCGGGACATTGTATATTTCAGTATATACTGTCCTGTTCTTCCACTCAGATACTATTTCCCTTTCAAGAGGCAAAATATTTGAAAGCAGCTTGTGTTTTTCCTTAGGTTTAATGATTACTGGAAATGACTGCACAGACACAAGAACCTCAGAGCTCCAGTTAGCTTGGCAATGACAGAAACAGGTGCTTAAGGAAAGGATGTAAGAAACATGGGCACATATCTCTGCAGCTTCCACCAAACAATTATTAAAGGACTTTCTGAGACAAAACTTGTACCTTGAGCATCATATTAAATTGCCAGCAATGAATATATGATCCATGAATTAGTCTTTTTTTCACCTCTTTCTTAATCTTACTTTTCAGATATTGTGCATTAATTTTACCCATTTTTTTCAAATGCTCATTGGATATCTTAAACCTGAAAAGTGATCATCTAGGTAAACTGTATTGTTTGTTCTGTTTCCTCAGTAGGAGTATTTTTATGGAAAATTGGTCCATGTCAGCTGTGAGTTATTTTATGAGTTCAGGTTATATTTTTAAAGAGAGAGCCTTACATGGAAAGAATTTGTATTATACCTACAGCAGATTTACTGCTGACATTAAGAAACACATCACCATCACAACCTGTAACCCTGACATTTTCATTAATCCCTTGCAGTTAATTCCACTTGTGGGGAATTAATTGTACCATCAAATTATTTAAACAGGGCCTTACCATCTCAATATGACCTCCTTACATCTATTTTGAATTCAGATGGGAGAAAGTGGCTTTTAAAAACTGTGATGAAATCTCCCAAATGAGTAATACATAAACTCATTGCAGAAGAAGGAGACAGAAGGTCTACAGTCATATTTAAAGGAATGTATCAGATTACCTTAATAATATCTGATCAGCATATCTCAATCAGCGTATCTGAAGCAATTAAGTTATATCTATAAAATATGAAACAATGTTAAATTTATGTGACATTGGATGTGTAATTATTAATATTTCTTATGGTCAGGAACAATTGCAGTGAATGAGAAACTGTGTATGAGCTTTGTGTGCTCTGAGGAAAAAAACCAACTAGATTCTGTTCACCTGGTATAAAAATTATATAATAAGAATATCTAAGATATGTAGTAATCAAAGGATACACCACTTAAAGGAACTGATCAACTCCCTATTGTAGTCAATAATAGTTTTCTTCAGTGTTGAGGTTTATTTTCCCTTTCTTTGGAGTTTTAAACTATTTGCTGTGATTGCAAAAGATTTTGAGATTTATTGGTTATTAGAAAGGCAAAAATCCAGTCCTTGTGGCTGAATCTCCTGATAATTGATGTCCAAAAGACAAAGATCTTTATTTCAACTTATTATTTCTGAAGTCTCATGTTTTCTTCAGTCAAACTTTATCCGAGGGAGGAGGCTGATTTATGATCATTCAAGTGTTACTGGCAACACAGTTTTGTATTGATTCATTTTACATTAGAGTCCTTTATCAGCAAGTAGAGATATAGCTAATACTTTTTTATACACTCTTTGTTTACATAGACATAGTTTGGAATGTCCTTGATGAATTTTATTCCTATCTCTTTCAGTCTCATGTAATCCTGTGGAGAGACAGAAGCCTGGCAGAAATTTATTAAGGAGGCATGCCTTTGGTCAGTTACAAGAGACAGCTGGAAGTAACACATTGTTTTGTTTATTTTTCTAAATTCCAAAATATTTGAGTTAACAATTCAAAAAACTTCCTTGCTTTGTGAGAGGTACCTCATGGGAAGAAAATTGCAAGGGTCTTCTTATGGGCTTTCAATTATCCCACACAGAGTTCTGATCCTTCATCTGACTGTAGAGGGGTTTTTACAGGTCAGGGGAAACCTTGCAAATAAGGATGATTTGCACAGAAGTCACAAGGATTCAGCTGCCTAAACTGGTGTCTGGTGCCCTTTTAGACGCTGTAGGGCCATGATGGATGCAGGCAGGACACAGGACCTACAGAAAACCTGTGACTTTCTGGACTGGCATTGGAAAGCCAGGCAGGACACCTGAGGACACCTCACATCACACTAAGTGCCTATATTCAGGCAACCGTGTTTCACATCCGATCCTGCATAATCTCTTTCTCTCCTTCCAGAATTCCTCCTGTCCTAAACCAGGTGTCTGAGGGGTGTGCTGTTTTGCTCCCTGGAGATATCTATGTTTTCCTACTGATAGTACTGACTGTTTGTTTCCAGGGAGGGATGAAGGTCAATGCTAGAAACTTATTTGTAGGTGGTTAAATTTAATGAAAATTAAAAGGAGACAGTAACATCATTCCACAGAGCATATCTATTCATGAAAATGTATTAAAACTCCTTCAGGGTTTTCAATAATCCACATTCTGCAATTCCAAATTGAAGATTGGAAAATATCCTGGCAAGTAACAGTTATTTTTACATTTGATATTTTAAGTTAATTTAGTGCTCAACTTAGCTGAGATGTTGGTGCATGTGGAGCAGAATGCATATACCTTACCAAACAGAAGCAGAGATTTACTTCTACTGCTCTTCAGTTCTGGCTTGAAAAATCCAGTCAGGCTTTCTTGGTTGCCATTTGATTGTGATACTATTACACTTTATTTGCTTTAATCCTGGACGTGCATGTGGAAGTAATACAGTTAATATGGAGAGAGCAGGATCATTCTTGTCAAACACTGAGCAGTGAGGATCTGTGCCTTGGGAGACAGGGAATACTGATTATTGTTTTAGATTTGCATCAAGTGTACAGCATATTAATTGGTTGGACCACAAAAATGTAAGTTCATTTCTCCTTTCTGAGACTGACAAAAATAATGCTGATTGGCAGTGATTATAATAGTGGTTTTTGAACATCATAACCTCATTAGTCTGAAGCAAGAAACTCATTTAACATAAAATGCAAATCAATTTCCTTGTTAATTCTATTCAAATTACACTATCTTCTGACTAACATAGCATACTATATGACAGAACCAGTTCTTCTACCTGTCTTTTGGTCAGCTGAGAAATTAGTTATATGTTCACAGGAGATTAAAATCACTATACAGAAATTTTTGTGCCCAGTTTTTGTTTTGTTTTGTTGCAATAATAAAGACCTATCTTCCTGGTTAAAGGAAACACATTGGGTGCTCGGAGATTTTACGCAGAAAAAGAAATTAAGACAAAAAGAGGTCTTTAATTTAAACTATTTCTTTTCCTATCTGACAGTAAAAAAAAAATAAGTATTTTGTCTAATTCAGGCCACCTAAATCTACTTTATAGAGACAGACAATTCCTGTGGACATCCTATAACAAGGCTCTGAGCCAGAGGATGTGATTAAGTCTGTGGTGATTCTTCTCTCCCCTTGCTGACTAGAGAACATGTCTTTATACACAGATTTATGGCTACAGACTTTGGTTCGGAAAGTGTGGTCATTGCATCCTTGCAGCCTTTATACTACAGACCTTAGGATGAGCTAGGTATTAATTCAGCTGGCATTTAGACTTTTAAGGTATGTCTATCTTCAGACATACTTCAGCTTGTTTTGTCTGCTATGGTTTGAGAAGCAGCAATGCAGCAGAGTTAAGATTCAGGGATTATCCAGGCTCTCTGGACATGAATGACTATCTAAAAGTAGGCCAGTTGTGTTAACCTAAAACCTGCTGAAGCTTCTTAGCCTGAATTGGTAAATTCATGATTAGCAGTATATGTAAGACTTAATTAGATGAAGTATCTGTTAGCCTGAACATCACATCATGATGCTTCCAAATTGCGCACCCTACACTGTCTCATCCACAGGGTGTTTTAATTAATAGAAGATTCAAAAGAATAGAAAATAAAAGAAGAGTGGTGCCCAAGTGATATTGTCTTTCTTCTAAAGGATTTTCATGGAGGAGAATGTGAGAGGAGATGACTCCAGATGGAGATTGGTGACGAGCGGTGTTCCTCAGGGGTCTGTAATGGGACTAGTACTGTTTAATATCTTAATCAATAACATAAACAGTGGAATCGACTGCATCCTCAGCAAGTTTGCTGATGACACCAAGCTGAGTGGTGTGGTTGACATGCCTGAGGGATGGGATGCCCTCCAGAGGGAGCTGGACAAACTTGAGAATAGGGTCTGTGTGAACTTTATGAGGTTCAACAAGGCCAAATGCAAGGTCCTGCACTTGGATTGGGACAACCCCCAGTATCAATACAAACTGAGGGATGAAGACATTGAGAGCAGTCCTGCAGAGCAGGACTTGGGGGTATTGGTGGATGGACAGCTGAACGTGAGCTGGCAATGTGTGCTCGCAGGCCAGAAGGCCAGCTGTATCCTTGGCTGTATCAAAAGACACATGGCCATCAGGTAGAGGGAGGTGATCCTCCCCCTCTACTCTACTCCCATGAGACACCTCCTGTGGGACAGCATTTGGCTGATCTCAGCAAAACTCCTGGCACTGCTAAATTAATTGGAGGAGATGTGCTGGAGCTTGTCGGCTACAGGCCAGAGAGAACACCTCTCCTGTGAACAAAGACTGAGAGAGCTGGGATTCAGCTGGGAGAAGACTCCACAGATACAGTGCAGCCTTCCAATAATGCTTAAAGAGGGCCTACAAGAAAGATGGGGACAGACTTTTTAACAGGCCCTGTACTGATAGGAGAAGGGGTAATGGTTTTAAACTAAAAGAGGGGAGATTCAGACTAGATATAAGGAAGAAATTTTCTACAATGAGGGTGGTGAAACACTGGAACAGGTTTCCCAGGGAGCTGGTAGAAGCCCCATCCCTTGGAACATTCAAGGTCACTTTGGATGGGGCTCTGAGCAATCTGATCTAGTTGAAGATGTCCCTGCTCACTGCAGGAGAGTTGGACTAAATGACCTCTAAAGGTCCCTTCCAACCCAGACCATTCTATGATTCTATGATTCTATGTCTCAGAACAAGTTAAGCAAGCTGATCTCTGTAAGCTAAGGTTTTAATTTGATGATACCAAAACAATTGCAACTACAAGGCTGGAGGCCACCAGTCTCCTTCAACTGAGAAACTTAAATGTCAGCATTTATAGGGCTGACAGCCAAAGACTCATAACATCTTTCTGGAGACCTTTGGGAAAAGGACACAGCTCCACCAGAAGTCCCCTATGCTGCTGTGAGATTGCCCAGCCCAGCTACATCAGTGATGAATGGACATTGATGCTGCCCAGACTCCTACAGATGGAGGTTTAGTAGCTATCCCATCAATATAACCCTGTTTCCAGCAACATTAACAAGCCCTGGGGTTTTGTTTCAGGTTTGATGTGCTCTAGAGGCCTATGTTGGTCAAGACCTTTGAGCTGGCTTTGCTTCATATAAAGTGCAGGACATACGACCCGTGCTGGATGTAATTGCAATGGCTGCAGAAACTGCAACCTGCAGCCATCATTTGGGGCCCTAAATTCACGTATACATTAAAAAATGTATATCAATTATGACATCAGGCATCCCGTGTTAATTTAATCTTCATCATTAATAAACGTTCATTTTACACGTAATCTGAGGTGTTTTTGTTACATCTCAAAGCCATAAACTTCGTCTGCGTATTAGGTTTCAATCTCAATTCTTTCCACCTTAAATTACTCCAGTGGGCAAAATTATAAATAGTTTCTGACTTTATTCAGTTCACTGTTTATACAGTTGCTTTAAATACACACACACACACACACACACACACACACACACAGAGTATAAGCAAGACAAACTATTATTCTTCAATACATTTTCAAAATCTGCTTAAAATATGCACAGAAGCATTGAAGTTTAGCATGGGTAAAATGTAGCTGCTTGGTGTGTAAGAAAGACATGATCCTAACTAACTTCTGCTGCACATTTTTTGATGGACGCAGGATAAAGACAATAGTCTTCTTATTACAGATGTTACAAATAACAGCTTATCCTTTTCTCGATGAATGTGCTGTTTCACGTTTATGATTCCTCCATAACAGACTTCACTACATTTTTCTGTTTAATCTTTGTTCTGTAAAACATAGCATACCTTGTTATGTGCTAACTCCCCTTAAGTGTTAAACTTCTCCTTGGACGTTACGACCACTCTGAAGTCCCACTGAAAGTGAAGCAGCTTTGAGCCTCCCAGAACTCAAGAACATTTTGAGACCCTTTCCCCCACATATGGTAGACAAAAATAATTTATTCTTTATTTAATAGTGGGCACATTTCTGCAGCAGTAGGAAGCTACACGTCAGGAACTTAAATTCCACAATTTCACTTGTGTTTGTAAAAAGCCTGACACATTAACTCACAACACCTTGGAAGGTCCACTTAAATATGACAAAGAGGTATATAGTTTCCATTTGTTGATAGTTGGCTAATTCTTGAATTTTTTTGTCAGCTAACCTCTCACTTATTTAATTTGAAGTTCTCTGAATGTTTTATTTACATAAGAGCTACAGGACTAGTATTACTGAATGTATCGACAAAAAAATTCCAACTCAAAAAAATTTACTGCACTTTTCCTCTTAGTATTATAGTAATTTTCTCCACACACAGAACAGATTTCCATATGTACTTTTGAATTTTCAGAGACAAATTATGTTTACATTCAGTTATTTATTTCTGTGGTTCAAATAATTAAAATCTTAATATTATCAACTACATCCAGTGTCTACATGTCACAGACAACTGGTAAGTTCAAATTTATTGAGTTCATAAAATAATGTAAGTATGTAACACTAAACAAACACTATTGTCTCATCTTAACAGTGGTGAAAGTAGTTCTGGATGAATCGGGGATAATTTTGTTCCATTTTCAAATACCTCCCTTTCAGTGCAGAACTTCATAATCTCCTACGCTTCTAAAATCTCTGCCTACTCCTTTGTTCGCAGCTGTCACACTAAAATTGCTCTAGGCTTACACTCTTGGCTTTTTCTTTCTGTTCATGTTTACAGCACCTAAAAGACCCAGACTGAAGATGTAAAGCTGTTACTTTCTACTATTTTGGGCAAAAAAAAATAGAGTCATAAGGTACCTTGCACTTGTCAAAATTAAAGCTTTAGAATAAATTAATGCTTCAAGCAATAAGTACAGTGCAATGACTTTAATCTGCCCAGACTGACCTAGATGAAACTTTATTTCATTATTAGCTTGTCCCAGTTTCATGGTTGATTCATGTTCAGTGAAAGTCCTCCAGCCTTATTGGATCTTTCACATCAACTCCTGTTGCTGCTCAGGCACTTTTACAAGACTTCTCCTTGTTTGGTGTGGGGGTTGAAACTAGCAGACGGATCTGCAGAATCATGGGCTGGAGTTGGTAATGTAAATATCTGTTTGTTTTTTAGCAATAGCCCACCTTTATTCTGCCTTTCTTTAAGTAAGCCATGATAAAAAAATTAAATATTTTCAGGGAATTAGCTTCAAAACCAGATTCTACAATTGTGGCAGAAACTGTGTTCAGAATCAAAGTAGAAATCTTTCATAAGTTAATCATTTTACAGTCTTAGTGTACAATATTGGCAGAACTTCTCCTTTAGTTAAATATTTCCATAAAGCAACAGCATGTGAAAAAAAAGTTTTAAGTAAATGGCATATCTTATATCTTTTCAGCTGGTGGGAACAGAGGTAATTGTCTATTTGGCCTCATTTGATACAAATCCTCCATTTATTTTAGCATGTGACGACGTTGATGTTGAATCTTCTTTTTCCTCTGTTTTCTCAACATCTGTCTTTGTTTTGACCCGGTGTCTTCTGTAAACACGGTAGCCTGGGAATCGGTATATATTTCATATTAAATAAAGAAATTATAACAATTGCCTGAAAAAGATACTGTAGTAACATATAGGTATGCAACATTTTCATTCCTTATATTGCTAAAATATTCCAACACCTCCAGATGGTTTCTTTAAAGCTATATTTAATTATTTTATGTCAACAGCACTCGTCACTGGAAAACTATATTTGGGAAATAACAGGGAAAATATCTTAAATTACATTTTTGGTGGTGAACTTCTTTGTGTTCCTGTTGTGTGGAGGAAAGTATTTAAAAGTATTGTCTGTCTCTCTTGGGAAGCCTCTGGGCTCTTTGTTGGGTCTGTGGGACTGACTCTTCTACGTGAGTCCTGTTTGGCAGGAGCTGGGACAAAGTAGTTCTCCTGTCCCCACGCTGTTGCTTGCCAAAGAGGTTGGAGTCAGGGCTACTCCTTGCAGTCTGTGTCTCTGGGGTTGGGTATGATGACTGGCTTGGGAGAGGGAGCTCAAGAGTCAGAGCTGATGACTGGCTTGGGAGAGGGAGCTCAAGAGTCAGAGCTGGTTTTCAGTGTGAGCACAAGGGACAAGGTCCTGACCCGCATTAAGGTGGTTGTAGTAACAGCAGTGCAACTCATGAGAGATGTATGTGGGAGGAAAAAGGGACCTTTGCCTCTAATAGAAGATATTTTCTTACATTAGCTCTGAAGCTAATGCCTGTTCTCTCAACAGCTGATAGGATACCCTTGCTCAGCCCAGGGTAATAACAATTCTGTACTCAGAGTATTTTCATGTGCCCGGTTGTTAGGTGGTGGAGATCCTCTCCGTTGTGCTGAAAAAAAGAAGGGTCTTCCAAATCTTGAACTGAGCCTTATGTATTCTTAGTTATGTACAGGACACAGCACAGGGGCAATGCTCAGTAGTTATTTGGGTCATTATATACCTAACTATTTTCTGTTTGATTATTTTTATCTCTTTTTGTTTTCTCCATATCCATGAAAAATGAGACTGATAATAATAATGATAAATATAATGTTATAATAGAAAATATCTATACTTTACCTCCTAAAATTAGTAGTGCAAACAACAGCTGGAAAATGCTGTAGATGAGTGGAAAAGTAAACATCAGTTCAAGTTGTTCAGGGGTGAAGGAGAGTTGTACTATAGTTGAACACAGCTGGGTGTTTTGCATGCCTGTTTCCAGAGACACTGTACGACATCTAAAGGGAATAATACAAAGACAATTGTGAAATAGCAGCCTGCACATCCTTATGCTTTTTAGTAATGTGGATAAACAAGAAACATATAGTAACTGAGAAAATGGTATCCTTCATCTTGCATAGTCAACAAAACACTCTATGAGTCATATGGCTGTTACTAGCAGCACACACACAATTTATGGCAGTTCAGCAATTGTAAAGGACTGTGCTCCACCTTCAAGCCACGCATGTTATATTTGGTAACACTCACTATCTCCCTCTCTTGCAATTATATTCTAAATTGTAGGCTCCTGTAACTACATGATAAATTTTACTGCACTCCCAACCCACTTATAAGTCAGGTCTGTTTTGTCCACTTCCTTTGAAGTGCAGGAAATGGGCACACAAGGTGAAGGCATATGAAAGATTGCAGGAAATAGAATAGTCAGAATCTGTAAATAAAATGTGTACAAGAAAAGTTTTAACTACACATAGTATCCCAGAAACAGGATTGGAGAATGAGTGACTCTGTAGCATAGCTAATGTTTAGGAAACTTTCTCAGCATTGATTAATCATTAAATAAAATCTTCTTTTACAGCTGAAATAAGACTACAGGTCTTTGTCACAGAGAAATTGATACCTGTGCCAAGACAGACCAGCTACACGGGCCAGAAAGAATCCCAGAGAATAGCCAGCTGCTGGAAATATGGTGCCAATAATCCATAGCTTGGGTGAGATAATCCAGGAGCCTTTGTAGAGTATTCCCCCAACCACAGCAATGAGCACGATGAGGATTGCTCCCACAATGGAACCAATCTGTGAGGATAAAGAGGAAGGACTCAGTGAGTAAGAGACTCCAATGAAATTTAATGGCATCAAACATAGTGTCAAACATGCTTGTGAGTGTCTCTCAGTCACTGAAACATCTTAATATACATAAAATCTAAAGTTTATGACAATATGATTCACAGCAGGCAGGCAGATTAGATAGCTGCCATTTTTCCCAAGCAGGAGTTATATGATGTACTTCAATGTGTGACTACAGATATAGATCACGGCACAGCTATAATAGGTATCTATAGCAGATTCTGTAAAACTACTCTCTTGACACCTTGCCTATAATTGTACTTAGAGCTGGAGATTAAAAATAATCTCACAGGTGTGCTGTGAGCAAGGAATGGTGCACACATTAGAAAAATTTTCCCAGAGTTGTTGGGAAACTGACAGCCTATTAGCTAATATAATGCACTTATCCTCCTTGCTTCTTGTCCAGTCACACTTTGGGGCTTAGTATAGCATGTACTAACTAGACACAAGATTGTTAGTGATAGGAAATTATTTGCCAAGCAGAAGAGTAAATCTTTAATGCAACTGAAAACTTGTGAGTGAAAACTGGCTGTGAACTCATATGGCATTTCTACATTGACATAGTCACTGAGTTGATCTTATTTCCTGTGGTTGAATGCACTGAGATCTTCACTGCTGCTTGACAAAGAAAGTGATAACTCACTCCCTTCTGAGTATCCAAGTGAAACATCTGCCCTTATGGCATATGTTGCCAGGCATCTCACTGGCAGACTTCTGGGGCTAAGCTTAGGAGAATCAATTTATCCGCTAAAATGTGTATTCCCATTGAACTGACTTCATCAGTCTTTGGCTGAAGCCTTTTTAAGAACACTGAGTGAACAAGTACTTTTGTTTGACTGAGCTATTAACCACATGCACCTAGGAAGAAGAAACATGGTCTGGCCATGACAAGCTCTTCTGTTTCACCTGGCACACTATCTTTGTGCTCTTATCTCCATTTCTCACTATATGGACCACAATCTGACAGCTATGGCTCAATCTTCACTTGGTGCTTCATTGTCCTACATAAAGCAAACTGACAATGGACCCTGCTGTGGGTTGCTCACCTACTTGGTAAGAGAGGATGAAGCAGTGTTTTGCTGAGAGAGCAAGTAGAGTATCTCTTCATGTGAGTTCAGGTCCCTGCTTTTCCCTTAACTGATTAATCAGGAATGGTACAGTTTTGAAACCAGCACCCAATAGTATCCAAGTTAATAAGTAAGCTGTGAATGCATTTAAAAATACAACACAGTAAACTAATAGTTCAAGAAAATGAATTGAACTTAAAAGGACCTTATTTTTGTTCTATACAACCTGAGCAGAGAAAGGATGATAAAGTATATATAGAGGAAGCAGTTACCAGATTAGTTTTGTTCAAGAAAAATTAAAAAATGTGTGTTAACTAAGAGTGTTCAACAAAGGCCAAGGGCAATCAGCATGTCTGACAATCACTTTAAACCTAAACCTAACGCTCAGAATGATTAATGTACTGTTAACACTAAATGCAACTAAGTTGTTGTTGTTCTTATTATTGTGGCAAGAAGAGCTTTTGCCAAAACCACATATTTTTGATGCATTAGAAACCATCTTGCAAAGATAGTTGAATTTTGTGAAGTTTTTTTTAGATTTTTTTAACAGCTGGAACATTTTCAAAAATGTTTTTTTAATAAAAATTTACTTCACACTCAAAATTGTATCCAAAAACTGATAAACTGGTTTAAAAGTAGAAAGATATTTTTTTGATCCAAAATATTTTCAGTTTTTATTATTTTGCAGAGAAAATTTTGCTTCCAGTTGACCTGAAAGATTTTCTTTCCAATTCCAATTCACATTATAAACTGAACTCAATTACTAGCATAGTTGTAGCCAAAGACAAAAGTAGGCTCTTTGGATAATGATTGTTTCTAATAATGTATGCAACTCATGCATATTTGTGCAGGGGGAAAGCAATATATTTCCGCAGTGTCTAATTTGTTTTCTACTGAAAACTTCCTGGCTTTTATGAAGTCAGATACTAATTCTATGAATAGCAATGTACTGCTTCAGTGGTGCCTCTGATTCTGTAATTTGTCCATAATTACTAATGTTTCAGCCTTATATATCCTACCTTAAGTATGATTTTTGCTTTACTAGGCCATTTGTGGTTAACATATATTCCAAATGAAGCAGGAATTACAAGAGCTACCAGTGAAATTCCTGTAAAAAAGAAGAAAAAAGAAGTTAAGCCCAAGTATCACGCAGAAGTTCACGACAGAAGGACAGACACCATGTAGAGTAGCTGAGGCACGGAGCAAGCCTTTGGAGGATGTTTCTGGTATGCACACCGTAGAGCATGCTCTATTCACACCTGCCCATTTGCTTTTCTATAGAGTCTGTTATATTTGGCAGCTTGTTGAAGTAATTGCCATTCTGCTGAGCTACATGCTCATTCACCTGCATCAGAAAGGCAGACAGAAATTTGAGTGTGCTCATCATCACTATCCTGTGATATGAGTAGCTATACTAAATGTTCATTTTGTTTGCAAGTGTTTCACTACTGTACCATATCCACAACCGGTTTAGAGCTTCTTTTGTTTTGGCCTTCCCCCCTCAAGTATTTATTTTGAAAACACAAGCAATGTATGTGATTCCCCCCCCCGCGTCCTCCCCTCCAAGGACAGTAGGAAATGAAATTGAAGAATATGAAAGCAACTCTGCTGGCTTTTAAGATTAGCACAACATGGAAACACACTTGATAAGCACTAGGGCCACAGCTCTGCAGAGCATTGGAGCATGTATTTCTAAATACTTTGACTATTTTCTCTTTGTAGCTGATGAGATTTTTGACAGGAAGTCAAACGAAGCCACTCCTGGCCGTGTAGATTGCAGCTTTTCAAAGAGACTCAGTAGTTTTAATCACTTGCTTAATTATCCACATGTGCTTAAGTACTTTGTCAGAGCACTCAGCACTTAGCACTTTGCAGGATTGTACCTTAATGCTGTTATAAACACTTTAATCCAGGAGAAGCAGCTATTCCTGTATGAATTACTTTATATTCTTATCCCAGTACCACACAGGTCTCCAAACCATTTGGAAATAAAACCACACACAATCTCATGGTAAATATCTGTGCCATATTTATAATAACTTCAAGACTTTGTTCTGCAGGGCCGTGAATGACTTGAAGAAATCTAGGTACCTAATTCCCATGGAAGTTGTTGGAAAGTAGGAGGATGAATATTTTTTTAAAATCTAGGGTAATTTCTTTATTACTCTGCCAGATGATGGTATAAAGGTGGTTGTTACTAGAGGGAGGATAAAGGAGAGAGTCAGAGGGAAAGTGCTGGTTCACTGGACTCACCAATGCTGTCATAGGGCAGTATAATTGCATTAGAATCAGTCCACATCTTGGTGTAAAGAAAGAGGCAAAGTGGCATCATCCCCATTGCAAGCAGCGTGGAACAAGTTGTCATGCTGATGCTGCAAAGAAATTGGTTAGAGTGACAGTTCATCTCATGCTAGCCTATAGTCTTTCTTATTTTCTTATTATGACTTAACAGTTTATGAACTGTTGGGCAAGAAATGCTGCTGGCTACAGTCAATTTATCCTCTATGTCAGGTTAGAAAAAAGTTAAATGGAAGGAATGGCTTCTGATGAAAAATACATGTAAGAACACATATCAACATTTTCTTCAGCCTCAGAACAGTAACTTTCAGTGTAAATGAGGTCATCAGACAGACAGCCATCAGGAAGGTCTCTTGGCAAGTCTGCATGCTGCCTGTCCAGCTGGCTTCTTAGAGGGTGGCAAGCTGGACAGTATGAGATGCACATCAAATGGAGCTTTCCATTATACCAGCAGTTCTGGAGTGTTAAAATTTCACTCCAAATTCAACAGTATAAACTAAAAATATTTCATCATTTAGGATGTGTGATGTAATAAAATTCCCTTTTCTGACTTGTTTTGCTGTAAGCCAAAAAGCAGATGCTGAGAATCAATCAATGAAGATGAGAATGAGTTCTGTTGCTTCCTTGGTTTGTGCAAAGACATTTCTGTTTTAAAATATAATGTCTTGAAACTGTCAGGCCTGATACACCTCGTACTAAAATATGCAATCTGCTACAGGAATACGGAAGGAGGAAAAGGCAAGACAACTAAAATAAGGAGGAAATTCTCAGAATCTGAGTAAAATAGATAAAATTATGCCAACAAATCACAGTCTTCTGAAATAAAAATAATGAGAGAGGGTTCTAGTTAAGGAACTTTGGAAACTTCCTTATGAGCCTCACTTCTGATTTCTCTTTTGTGTGACTTGCTCTCAGAAAAGGAACTACTGACCCTGTCCCACAAACTGGGGGAGATCCAGATAAATCTTGAACAATTAATCCAGAAACCAGGGGAATATCTGCATTAATTTTAGTTCCTGTCACTCTGTTTCAGAGTCATTGAATATAGCTTTGTAGGAGCTTCTCTCAAGAGAGTTCCTGCACACAGAGAGCCATGGGCTACTGTTCAGGTCAGATGAAGCCCCAAATGGACAAAAGCACTTTTTTTTTTAATCCCACCTCCATATTTCCTACATCTTCTTACTGTCCCTATATCTATACCCTGCTCCAAAGTCTTCCTGTTCTGCAGCCCCAGTCCCTGTGCTTGCAGAAGCTTCCTGAGGAGCTGTGGAGGAGAGGAGATGGTGTTTCAAAAGCAGTTGTCCTTGTAAAATATCAAGAGATGTCATAACCGGATGTCCCTATTGGAACCTTTAGAGGATATAATCTGGGTCTGATTTACTGAGAAATGTATTAACGCTCATACTGGGACGTTTTGAAACAGGACAATAGACAATGGGTTGTTATCTATAAACATAAAATATTACCAGTTAGAAACAAAATCTTGTCTGATATGATGTGCAAGTTTTCTATAATACTGTGCTGGTTCCAGAAACCAACCATACTACCTACACTCTCATTCTCCTATCAAGAACAGAAGATGCTTGCATTGTGATCTCTGCTGCACCTTTCTTATCCTCTGGTCCCTGCATTATTGTCAGAAAGATACTGACCAAAAGCCTTTGACTTTTTAAGGTAAAGTCTTCTTTGCCTGAAGAATAACCTTTTATATGTATTTTCAATTTACTTCATCCTCTGTTAGCATCATGGGATAGAAATCCTGCTCATATTTATAGCATAATCAATTCGAATTTTTACGACTGATTTCAGTGGTGTCACTCTGAACATACAGAGCTAAGAAAGCATAGTTTAGCTCAATGTATTCTTCCAAGGAAAGATTAGGACAGAATTTTAGACTTGTGCTGGGTATCTGCCCACTTGTGGTTTCTTAGACTTGTATTTATTGAAATAAAGGGTCTTACATTTTCTAATATCATAGGTCTTGCCTCCACAGTGAGGAAGTCAGTGATTAGCAGAGCTGATTTCATACACATAATTTGAAAGCAAGTATTATATTAACACCTGTATGTGACAGAAAAATTAACTGTTTTCAAAGGGTGGAAAAAAGTGTCTCATTAAAGCCACAAATATTAACATCCTTAATCTATTAGCTCTAGCTCCACATCTTTCTTACTTCTATTATTTTTTCCATTTCTAGTTCAGACTGGCATATGATAAATTGGTTGAATGTTCCAATTTATGTTACTCTGTGGGAAACAGAGAAATTATCCTGTTTATTTTAGTGCAATGTAATCAGGATATAAAAATATAAAGATGGCTCATTTTTAAAGGCTGTTAGAGTTAATGAAGCCCCCATAGAATTTGCATCAAGAGTAGGTTTCACTTATCCTGTGTGTTTGATGTCCTAGACCATGCCATGTGCCTTACATATCTGTTACTGAATTCAGAGCACCCTGTCACCGAGACCATCACAATTCACAACAAAGTCAGTGGCTTTTAGACTGTAAAACTTTCCCTTAGTTTGAAGATTTTACAGAAGGTGCCAGGAGCAGATAAAATTACCACAAGTGATTTTCATTTGTATTAGTTCCCAAAGAGAAAATTTATGCCTGTCTATTCAATGTATAGAACACAAAAAGAGGGAAAATATTTTTCCACAGGTGGTCTTTTTCAAGAAACATTACTTCAGGAGCTATTGCATAGCCACTATTTTGTACACAGACTTCAGATCCTAAAATCCTTTATTATTTATTTATTTTTACTGCCCAAGATCTTGCAAGAAACAAAACAACAAAAGTATTTCTAACTTGGACAAAGATTCCATAATCCTTAGTATTTTAGAGGTCTTCATCTATGTTATTTTCTGCAGTATCTGACAATTTACAATAAAGACCTTTTCTAAGATACACAATTCTGTTGTGCAATCTTCCACATGAATTCCCAATGAACCAAGGATATTTGCTACTTTGCTTAGATTTACTACTATTACAGTAACAGTAACTAAACATCTTTACAAGAAAAAAGCTTCAGCACGCATGGGCCAAGAAGCTAAGAAAAAAATCAGACAGTCATAGAATCATAGAATGGTATGGGTTGGAAGGGGCCTTAAAGATCATCTTGTTCCAACCCCCTTGCCATGAGCAGGGACATCTTCCACTAGATCAGGTTGCTCAAAGCTTCATCCAACCTGGCCTTAAAAAGACACATGAATTATTTAAAGAATGGATGCTCTTACCTTAAGTCCATGTCTCCATCCACCCAGTAGGCGATGATATTGGAGGCTGTACCCCCTGGACAGCATCCCATGATCAGCACCACAACAGCTTGAATAGGAAGCACGTCGAAGACCAGTGACAGCAAGAAGGCTGTGAGAGGCATAATTCCAAACTGGCAAAGGAAACCCACAAAAATACCCCAGGGTCTTTTTATGTGGCCCCAGAATTTCTTAAGTTCCACATTGCAACCCATGGAGAACATCACCAAAGCCAGCATGATTGTTAGAACTGTACTTAAAATTATGCTCAAAGTTTCATTAAAATTATCTTCCAGTAACACACAAGAGGTGCCATTGCAAATAGTAGCATTTGCTGGACAAACCATGGAGTTTTCTGCCAAAGACCTAACGTTTAATTGCTGGGAAAGAAGGTTTGTCTGCATTTTGAAATACAGAACCGCTCAGTACATCCGAGGCAAACTTTTAAGCCTTTGTAAATGGTAGTTTGTCAGTGATTCCTTTTAAATGATCCAGGAAGCAATAAAGTGCAATAAATACTTGAAGACTGTTACTACTCTTGAAGGGTTTGGTACAGTGCTGATTCATATAGTTATAAAAGTTGCACTTGCTCAGTATGGTGACAATTAATCATTTATTCATATGATAATGAGGAATCCCACATTAAGAGAATAGTTGTGTTAATATTTAAGAGTGTAAAGGAGGTTTGTGGTGTAGCTGAGCACAGGAAATGAGAATCACAGGAGGAAGAGAAAGTTTAGACTTCATTGTTTGAATTTCTTGCATACCTTCAGGAGAGCTGCTCATGCATGTACCCGTCACTGGAATTACAGGAGTCTGTGGGGACGAAAGGTGTGACCGAAACACAAGAAACTGCGAGTAGAGGTCATGTGCTAGGATTTAAAGCTGCAGCTCTTCCTAAGTGAGACAGCTTTCACCATGACACACAGGCTCATTTGAATGTGGTGGGATCTTCATTTGCTTGTATTTCTAGTGTTACAGAAGTTATGAATGATTTACAGTGATAACTCCACCACAGGACTACATGCATATTTGTGTTGAGCTTTTAGATAAACTTTCTGATTCCCTCTCAGCTTCATATAATCCTGAAAATGGTGAAGATCCCTGTCTGTAAAGTTTCCCATGATGCAGTCTGACAAAATGTTGCCTATATTTTTGGCTCTGGCACATGGAGAAACACTGCTGCCCTGATATCTCCATGTCACTCCAGACTGGGCACTGGGTGACCATCTCATGGTGACTCTTCCCTCTTCCTGTCTTGCCTTCCTCCTGGCCATGTCCATCTCCACATTGAGCTCATTAGCTGAGGAAGGAAGGAGAGGGGAAAGGAGTGAGAGGGGCAAAGAGCCGTGGGATGCGCTTATTCAGGTGGCGTGGAGATTTATGGTCCTCCTGGTGCCTTCTGCCAGGTGCAACTGGTGCAGTCACGTTGTGCCCTGGCTTGGGCTGGAAATGGTGGGTGGTGAGAGGACGAGTGTGGGGTAGCAACAGAGGAGGAAGAAGAAGATTTGTTTACTGAGCTGACTGTGAGGAGTGGGTACCAGGGTGATGGGGTCAATGTGCTGTTTTGGAGGTGTGGTATGCAGCCAAAGCTGACCATGCCCCCTTCAGCACAACAACACATTCAGCATCCATACTGGGAGCAAGAGCATAGGTCATTTTTTTGCTTGGTGTGACATGAAGAATGGGAGACACATTTCTTGTGCCTGGCTTTGGTGTGACTCATTGCTCTCTGTCACCCCCTTGACTCACAAGGGATGGGAGGCTGAGACAGGACAGTTTCCCTTGGACCCTTCTGGAGTGTAACAGCTCTAGGATGAGCTCTGGCCATGCTTGTGACATAGCTAATGCCCTGATCATACATGGGACCAGAGGAGCTTTGTGGGGTCCTTGATGCATTTGCCTCCTGCTATGCATCCTCCTGCACCCTTGATTCATATTCTTCTCTCATGTATGCTTTCCTGTGGGAAAACATCATAGTTCAGTCAACACTTAGGTATCTTTACTGTGTTTATTACCCTACTAGGTAGATGTTGTGCAAATATTCATGCATTAAATATCACAATAGCTCTGTACCACTGATATTCTATAAGAGCAAGAGAAGGCAGGAGAGCAGCCAGACAGTGTCTTCACACCAAAACAACAGCAGCAACAGTAACAACAACAACAACAAAACACTAGAAATCTGGGATAATTTTGTCTATACAGCGTACCTGAATCTCAGTCTTAAGTTTCTGAAAACCTACAAAGTCCTTGGATCTTTTGGTTGATCAAAGGCTTACCCCTCAGGCTTCCTCCAAAATTGGAAGTGTTTTCAAGGGAAGAATTTTGCTGCTTCTTTTTCTGTACTCAAGCTTTGGGGCAGAATTACCTACAAGTGTACATCTTAGACTAAAATCAAGTCTGAAACATAAAGTGCAATTAATGTTCCTCAAACATCTTTCATTTTCAATACAGAAATGAATTTACTAGGATAACATGCTCAGCCATAATTATATTCAGCAAGCAAGACTCTCACTGGAAGCCTCAGAATTTTGTACCTAACCTCAGTATGCAAAATTATAGGTTTCGCTGGTTTTTTTTGTACTTTAAACTGTGAAACGTTAAGGGGGAGCTGACTGCGTTAGAAAGGATTTCCCAGAGTGCTCAGATGGCACTTGTTTCTTTACAAAGGGGTCAGCTAAATGGCTGTATCTCCTAAGCCACTGTTGGGTGCCTGATGGGATAATGTCAGAGTAGCTTTATCCTCCCAGGCAGCTGGCAACTCCTACCCTGTGATTAATGCCACATCTGTGTGACTATGGTATGTCTAACAGGACAACAAGCAAGGTGATAAAAAGTAGATGAAAGGAATAGAAGGCTACAAGATCTCAGTTTGGCAGAAAACTTGTTCTCCTTATTATACTTGCTTTCAAACAGAACATTTTAGGAGCTTTTATTTTTCAATTCAAGCCCTTTAAAGAGCTACTTAGGTTTTAAAAGAACGTCTGTATTAACATTTTCTATAAAACCTTTATTAGAGTCTGGATTTGCACCTGAACTTGCTTCTTGTTGGAACTAAAATTTTTGACTACAGCATCTTGAAATTTCCAACAAGCCTCAGGGCCAGAGGTGACTTTCCTAGGCTTGTAAATGTCTTTAATGCTGTGGGAACCCAGGATGGGTGCTTTGGGAGAGGAAGTGGGGGATCTCCAACTCACAGCAGCTATTTCTCAGTCAGAGCCTCACACAGGGGCTTGCTTTTGCCTCCTCTGTCCCCCTGCCAGGTGTGTGTCTGGGTTGTGAAGGGGTGCTCGATGTCATCCCCCAGACACAGCACAGAGGAGGTGTCCCTGCTGTTGGTCTCCAGCCTCTGCTGAGAGACAAGAGTGTCCAGTTCTCATTTCAGAGTTGAATTCTGGAAATGGAGTGGAGGGAGAGACCTTCCTGATCGGGATTTGGGCTGGACCAAGGACAGATGGGACATCAGCCACTCCTCTGCATGGCTTTGTGGGTCAGCAGGTTGCGTAAACTTAATCTGTACTGCTAGGTTTGCCATCATTTTTTCTCCTCTGTTGTAAAAGAGATAGTTCTAAGTCATGAGTTCATCAGCTGTATAAAATCCTACATCACAAAAAGTCCTTTCTGGAAACAGAACTGAGCTCTTCTGAATTAAACTTATTATTTAAACTAACAATGCCACAATTTAGCACAGATGCTAGTATCTATTTCAAGAAATCCTCGTGTGTTGTTAGGGAACTAAAACTATATTTGAGACATTGAGATATTTACAGGCACAGTTAAAAACTCAGTATGTTTCAGGAGGTACAATATTACCAAGTAGGCAGGCGGCTCTCTTAGGAGCACTGGAATTCAAACATTCCTCTAGTCTGTTTTGCTTTTTACAGCGTGCTTCTAGGATTTAATCCACATGCAGGCTAGTGGGAGAAAACAGATAGACAATCCCAAATTTGGCTGCTCCCTGTAAGTTTCCCTGACACCCTCAGGGAAAGCAGCATTTTGGAGACCATTGTCAGAGGTACTGAGCTGTAGAGCTTCTGTTTTATTGCCTGTTTTCCTGTCAGGTTACGGTGCTTAACTGGTGAGATGGACTATGTACTGCTCTGTGAACTGAACTGGCATCTTTTGCCTGTTCCTGTTGCACGTGTTATTCAGTATGATTTTAAGCATTTGTCACTGACATTCTGAATGTCAGAAGAAAGCAGCAGTGAGCCTGGTGGCATTTTGGTGATGATTAACATCCCTGGTCTGATTTTGGACACTGTCTGTCAGCATACCTCAAAAAATGAAAACAATCATCTAAACAGAAAAATACCAGCCCAACTGTATATTTGCATCCCAAAACTACCAAATTGCTGTACTATGAATTGTCTTCTTGAATTTTTGTGGTGATGAGGTTTCCAGCTTGTGCAAGTGAGGTTAGTGTCATTTCAGCAAACAAATCCAGGCAGAGGAAACCTTAAGGATCTGTCCCTGTGCCGACAATTAGATAATTGATTTATCCATTAACTTGAGCAGTTATAAAACATGAATAACAGTAAGTGCATACAGAGCCCTACACTGGGAGAGACAATTTAACAGTTTGTCTTTTATGGCTGTCTGGTGCTTACTTCTGTGATGTTTCTCTTAATGAGACTTATGAATCTTCCCTGTCTGCTTAATTCAGACTCTGAGATGCTCCTTAATGTATTTATGTCTTGGTTAGGAGAATCTTTTCTTTCAGATAATTGATTTCCTAAAGGCAATTACCTGTTTTTTACCACCATCTTTAAAAGAGAGACAGCAGTTAAACCTAGTATTGGTGACCTTGTTTACAACTTTAAACTTTAGTGTAACTATAGATGGATGAATTTTTGGTTGGTTTGTTTGGAAAAAAGTTGTACTATGTGACGGGAAGTTTGTAGAGGGCATTAAGAAAAGAAAATCTCTATGGAATAGCAGGAGAGAAACTTTTTGCATTAAAATGCATCCAGCTGGAGGATAGCTTCCCAAAGAATACTGAAAAGTCAGCTATAAAGCTGTCTTACTGAATCTTTACATTTTTACATTTCACTGCTGGGTGCATACATTTACATTCTGCCTGTTAGACTCTTGAGCTGAGTCTCAGGTGAAACATCCAGGGCACGGGTGCTCTTGCATTTGGCTATTGATGAACTCAGCTGGGAAAAAAACCTGATGTGTTGTGTACTTGGATTACAGGTAAATTTAGCTTGCTGGTGTACTAGCCCTGAGAGATGCACCTTACGACCATGGCTGAACTCCTGCACACACTAAGTAGTTGGTTTGAGGGATATGGTTCTGCTATGATTTGTCAGAACTCTAAATATTGTGTAGGCAAGGAGAAATACACAATGCATTTGTATTTTCCGATACATTTCAGCCTTTCCTACCTAAATCATGACAGAAAATGCAATCTACCATTGTACCAATCTTCAGTAGCCAAATGCAAGCATTTTCAATAGAACAGAACATCTCATCCCAAAAGTGCATAGTTACTATGCACCTGCAGGTAAAAGCATGCAAAAACCTTAGACTTTAAAGAACTTCTCTTGTTTTTGATACGTGTATGAGGGGAAATCTGCACTTCCATGCTGTTCAGCAAGGGCTGTCAGCTCTGAGACAAATAATGAAAGTCTGCTAAAAGTGTAAACCAGCCTTTTGGCTGCCAAACTGCAAGGGTGACCTCTGACATCGATTAAGAAGCTGAAAGATGGATAATTTCATACTAAATCAAAGAAATGAGTCATGCTACCACCTATAAAAGTGTAAGTTTTTGAATTATTCTATTGGGTTGGAATCCCGTATTAAAAGCGTGTTTTTCATGCTCCTCAGCAAGGATTGACTTTGTACTTTGAAAGCTAATACACTACGCGAATGTTTCAGTGCCATTACCTGTCCTTTCAAAGCTGTAATTTTAATTAGTTGTAAGGCTTAATTTGTGATAAGTGGTGAAAAAAAGTTAGGTGTTTAAATTCTAGATCAAAGATCTGATTGATTTTAGTCTGCAAGGTTACAGAAAAATGAAGTTGTTATAGGAATTTTTATACTTTTGAGATGAAAATTGACTCTTCTAATTTCCATCAAAAGAGGAAATGACTTATACTGTTTCACATTTGCTGTTGTGTTGATTTATGATGTTCCTCTTCTGGAATATAGCAAGAAAATGGTGTTTTTGCCTGCAGTTCTGATGCCCTTTCCCACCATCCTCTAAGCCTGGAACCTGACTGCACCTTTAAAAATTTTTATTTTGATAATTGATAAATGAATTTGTGTCTTTAACTGAAATAATAATAATATAATTATAATAATATTAATAATAATTGTTCTATCTGTTATTTTGAGAGGTAAAGGTAGAGCACAGAAGGCACAGAATTAAAGTAGAATAAAACTGATAGTAAGTGAATAATTTCCACGCATTCATCTGCTTATCAGTGGATGGGACATATCTTACCAAGGAACTAAGTCAGTATGACAGAAGCAGATCAGTAGATCAAAACATTTGGTACTGAGGACTTTAAAATTTTCCTACATGTAATTTGAGTATTTTACTTCAGAATAGGTTTAGTCTGATCCCTGATCTATGTGACTCTATCGTGTGTGCCTGGAAACTGCCTGAAGGGCAGGGGTTGCAGCCTTAGGGTGTCCACATCATCTGCACTGGGCTGGCCGATGTGCCATGGGCTGTGGGAGTTTTGTGTCCTTCAGGGTGATGGTTTAGTGTAATATCTTAGGGCATCAAAAACACCATTAGACACCTACCTTTAGGCAGCTGAATCCCAATCTGGATAGCTATACTGGAGAAGGTGAATTGTGTTCTGATGTTCCTAAGGCGCTCTGCTGAGAATAAGGTAAGTAAGTCTTGTGTGATCAGCTCTGAAGCAGACAGCTACATGGGATGTTGAGAGCCAGGTTTTATAGAGCACATCGTTTAATGAGCACAGAAAGAAGAAATTTGAGGAGAAGAAATGTTGCTAACTTCTTGCTTCTAGTTTGCCTAGGGAATTGAATAGGAGCAGAAAGCCATGTAACTAGAATTGCTTCATGTAAGCACTGAGCAGCGCTGCTAAGAATGGGAAAAAGGAGTGAAGTAGAGGAAATGCAAAAGTAAAGCTGTGGGATATTTTTATGGAGGTTTTTTTTGTTTGTTTGCTTTGTTTGTTCTGTTGTTTTTTTCTTTTTCTTCCCATTCTTAAACAGATGTTTGGTTTTACATTAAGGCTTTATTAATGACAGTAAACAAATTCATTAACTGAGAAGGCTATGCTTCCTTCTCAAAACTGGGCTGGTCTGTGAATATGGGAGATGCAGCTCCTTAGCATTTCTTTTTCGTATTTACAGCAGAGATTTGAACTCAGGCCTTCCAAATAGCATGTTTGGAAATGCTGGTCTCAGACTGTCTTCAGAGGACCGGTTTTACCTGTACAGCTCCATGGGTAGACCCGGGGCCCATATATGCCATCTCTTATGTTGATATCCTAATTACAAGGGAATTATTTTCATATTCTGCAGATTTAAGTTCTGAGTCAGGTAGAAATATTTTTTTCTGGTGAATATAAAAGAATAGTCTCTTCGTTAAAACTGTCTTGGATCCACCTAAGGTAAAGGTGGTAAGATTTAATTAATGCTGATTCTAGAGCTTTTTGATTACCTATGTTGAGGTGTGAGGGAGGGGAATCAGATAATGGCGGTTGTTCCAAGTTTAAGATCCCACTTGTGTTAGATACTATAGTAAGCACCACTTCCTACCACTTGTTTTTTATTCTAATATTTCTCATCTTCCTTCAACATATGGAAAACACCAACCCTACAGGCACAAAAATGAAGAAAAATCAGAATGCAAAAGGGTATCCCTTGCATATATAAATGACATATAACAAAACACCTGTTCTGAAAAGCCAGTCTGAAACCATTATCCTCTTCTCCTCAGGGAAAAATTTTATCTGCATGTTCATCTGCTTAAATGAATTTAAATTTTCTTAGAACACACATCTTCATTACAGTGGGTAATACTGACTGGGATTGCATAAGGTTTCTAGGCCTTCAAAGCTTTCAGCTCTTGCTAAGACCAATTTCAATGAATTCCTTGGCTGTTTGTTTTCAGAATACCTTTTATTACCAGGAGACACTGTTTAAGAGACCTTTAAGACTTGACTTAGTACCTACAAGATAAAATATGATTGCAAAACCATCAAGAATGCTATGTAGATGCGACTTTGTCTGGGAGCTGCTGCACTCTTAGCACTTGGGAAATCTGGATATTGAAAACTTACTTTAACAATGCACTTATGGAAATTCTGACAGGCTGCTCTTTGGTTGTGGGAGTTGGAAGCACAGAGGATGTGGTGTTCTCGATCTGGGGTATCATAGTGCTGACACAGTTGATGATAGGGCTGGTACAGTTTCTGTGTGTATGTCAGTTTCTGTCTGTGTCATGGGCTTGTAGAAATGTAGGTGTAATTCTTGACTGATACTTGGAGCTATAAATATAGAATATATGGCAGTAATGAAGTTTCATTATTTAACTTAACCTGAGTAATATTTTGGGCCTTCAGTTAGCCATTAGGATACCTATTTGGGTGCACAAAGCTGAAGATGAAGAAGCTTAATGACACTGAACCTGTAGGCTTTGGGACCTAGGAGAATCCATGGTGCTTAGATGCTTGGTGTCTTCATGCAACATCCATCAAAATGGGTGATCCCGGAAAAGCACTACAGTGGGGTGTGAGTCATGCACAGCAATCAGTCAAAAACGCTGGGGGATAGGTCTGTGACCTGTATCCATTCCCATTCTGCACTGCCTCCTAAAATATAAGAACTGGAATAGGACCTGAAGGCCAAGTTCCTTTTCTCAGGTGTCCTGTTTGGTCATGCCCTCTGTATCCTGGTGAATATGGGATTGTACTGCATCGCTCCTGCAGGTAGGCTGGGGTAATGTTTGCCTGGAGCAGCCCTCCAACTGTGCCTAGAGCACTTTGTAGATGGCTCACCTGGGATCTGGTTGATGCAAGCTCAGGTCCCTCCGGGCAGAGCCGGCGATTTAAATTCTGCTCCCCCTCCGTTCACGTGAGCTTTTTAACCAATGGGCCTTGGAGCAGAATAAAGAGCAGAGATGCCAGCAGTGCTTTTTACATATTAGTGTACCCTGCATGTGCTTTACGCCTGTTGGTAATGTCAGTGGACCTGGGGCACTGTCAGGCATAAATGATAGCTCAGTGAAAGCCTGAAGATCTCACCTGGAGTCAGACTCCTGCAGCGGCAGCCTGTTAGTATGGTATCTGCTGCTCTTCTTGAAGCATGTATGCTTGCTAGTGTGGATATCTACTTTGAAAATGCATATCAAAATTATTTCCATCTGTTCTGTTTTGAAATTATTTCCATGAAAATGTAAACTATGTGTTACTACTTTCATTTCTGACACAGCTGAATATTTCCTATTTGGAGTGCAATGGATCAAAAAAGTGGATTAATTCCATCCTTATAAGAAAAGGGTTTTATATATGAGTATGTATAAAGAAACATATATAAAGCACTGTATACATACATTTGTAGCTAAATTAAATGCAATATAAATAATTATAGAATGTTCTGAGTTGGAAGGGATCCACAAGGATCATCAAGTCCAACTCCTGTCCTAGCATAGAACAATCCCAAGATTCAGACCATGTGTCTGAGGGCTTTGTCCAAATGTTTCTTGAATATTGTCAGGCTTGGTGCCATGACTGCCTCCCTGGGGATCCTGTTCCAGTGCTCTACCACCCTCTGCGTGAAGAACCTTTTCTTAATGTCCAACCTAGCCATGGCACATCTTCCTGCCATTTCCTCTGATCCTACCATTGGTCATCAGAGAGAAGAGTTCAGCGCCTGCCTCTCCTCTTCCCCCTGTGAAGAAGTTATAGACTGTGATGAGATCTCTCAGCCTCCTCTTTTCCAAGCTGAACAAACCAAGCAATTTCAACCTGTCCTCATACAGTTTCCCCTCTAAACCCTTCAGTTTTGTGTCTCTCCTCTGGCCACTCTCCAGTAGCTTTATATCGTTTTTATACTGTGACCTCCAAAACTGCACACAGTACTGGAGGTGAGGCCACAACAGTGCAGAGCAGAGCGGGACCATCACCTCCCTCGACCAGCTCGCAATGCAGTGCTTGATGTACCCTAGGACATGGTTGGCCCTCTTGGTAACCTTGT
>NW_010311572.1:29145-58161 GCF_000700745.2 Antrostomus carolinensis
TTTTTTTTTTTTTTTTTTTCTTTTTTTTTTTTTTTTTTTTTTTTTTTTCCAGTCAACAAACCTGTGCTTTCTGAGAATGTCCATGTGACTGAAATGACTCTTCTAAAAACTTTTCTAGCTTCCTTAAGTAAATGACAACATGCTTAAGAAATTATTGTTTTTTCTGGTGCTGAAATGAGTATAGGCAGCATTAATTTTCTCTACTTTGAGAAGCCTCAAGAGCTTCTGAAGATATTTCAGTAATATCTATTTTTGTTTCATCAGGATTTTATGATCAGTCAAAAACCTGGTGACCTACTGCCAGGTGGCATTACGTAGGAAAAAAAAAATCATTTCAAATGTATATTTATCAGAACTGGGGACATGTAATTTCTAAATTGTGTTCTTTATGCTGGTAATGATTCTTGTGTGATTCAGTGCATTTTATCTCTCCCACTGCCCTCTATGCCTCAGTTTAGAAATCTAAATGTATGATTAATTACATACACAGTATTTGAGTTCAAAATGTTTGAAACTTGCTTTCTTTGTCTTCTGGTTCCTGGACACTTAGACTGTATTTTAGTGCTGTTTCTGAACTCTCTTTCATGAAGCCTGGAAATAATCTTAAACAGAGAATAGGGGTACCAATGTGTGGGAAAAAACATCAGTGTGGGACTTCAATGAAATTTCTAAGTTGGTGACAAACCAGCTGAGTTATCTGTTCACAGTATTATCTGTAAAAACCTTTCAAATGAATTTTAAATAAAAGTGCATAGGCACAAACTGCTAATGTGGATGTGGCTTTTGCAGCAGCCAGGAATATAAAATTGATGACTGGGGCTCATTACAAAATGGACAGCGCCATACTAACCAATGTATTAAAATTTTAAAAATTTATTAACCCTCTTTTAAAGCAGTTTGTGTACTTTATGTCAAATAACAAAATTATAGTAAAAATTTTTTTCATCTGCATCTCTAAATGTGTGGGTTTAGATTTCGCCTCATTTTTTTTAACCAATGTGACCTGGAGGTATCTTGCAGTGGAAATAAAAATATTGAAAAAGGAAGACTTAAGAGTACAAGATAGATCCTTGGAGACTGGAGTAACACCATTAATGGACAAGCTGAAATAAAAAAGCAGCTCCAATTTAGACATGTAGACTGGTGAAGTCCATTTACATTATAAAATATTTGTCAGAAGTACATATTTTTTTAAATAGGAAAAAAACCCCACTAGAAGTGAAAGCAAAAAAGTCTAAGTTTTTTAGGTCACCCAAGAATATGGTTAGGAAAAAAAAGGAGTAACTAATAACTTGGATTTAGTGCCAGCATCTGAACTAACTCCTCCTATATTTCCTCTGCAGAAAAGCTGCAATTCCTGTAGCTTTTATATGGTGGAACAGTCCTGTCAGGTGACCAATTTATTGTTGTCATGTGTATGTGTTTCCTGGAGGAGATGTCCTGCCCTGGTCCCTCTTTGGGGATAGATGCTCAAGGCCAGGCACGGGTGACACATTGTGAGGTCATTGCAGGCTGCAGTGGTGATGGGAACCAGACTGCACTGTGAGCAGGGGCAGTAATGAGAAGATCACCAAGCAACACAAAGGTCTTACAGCTCAAAGCTTGTCTTTGGCATAGGCTGACTTTCTGCATGTACTTTTCATTAGCTACACATTGACCTTGAGATTTGATATACACTGAGCATGTAGGGGAAATAGACTTTTATCTCTTTAACCTGCCTTATCTTATGTATTCTCTTCAGTATCTAACTCACCCTTCTCTGATCTTTAACAAGAATGAAGAAACCCCCTTATTAGCTTTGTAGATTCCTAGGACCAAGCTTTTAAAAGCAGTCTCTGAAGTAGGAGGTAGATAAATTCATGTTTATACATATAATACAAATAGTACCAAGGGAAAAAAAGGAGCCTTGTAAGATGGAATTTTCAGTGCTAAGATGTGAATGCAACTAGGCTTTAAATACACCTGTGCTTGCCAAACCTTGTGTATCCTGATTAAGTAAACAGCAGGAGCTCAGAACTTCAGGGGAAAAATGTTTCTATGTGAATGGTATCACTTGTATTCAGCTAAGCCTGGGTCAGAGAGAGACTATGACATGCTAAATAACAGACTTGCTAACAATAGCATTATGCAGAAACTGGGAAATATTTATTCAACTGAAAGATAAAATACTTTCTAATAAGGATGCTTCATTTCTTCAAATCCTTCAGGTCATCAGTCGTTCTTAGGCAATATTAATTTTCTCCTGATTATGTAACTGAGTGAATGGGTAGTCTGAAGGTCTCCTTTTGTTTTCAGAGCTGCTTGTGCTTGTGTTATCAGCACTGAACACACCTGAGCAAACGAGGCTTGGTGAGACGTTTGATAGGCAGAACTTTCCAGGAATCCAATGCTCCTACTGTTGCCCTCTGTGTTCACCCTTGATGGGACAATAGTGACAAAGACAAACATGTGTTACATCCTGCCTCCCCCAAGCCTTTTCCCCCTCTGAAGTCTCACGTTGTTTCCAGCCCAGGATATTCTTGCACAGTGGAGAGAGGAGGGGCAAGATAGGAAGAAATTAATTCACATTTGAATGAGACATTTTCCCTTTGTGATTCCCAGAAATGAAACCCTTCTGAGTAGCTGCAGCTCCACATGTGGTTAACTGGACTCCCAAGAACTGCTGCAGGAACCAGGAACTCTCTGAGCTAGAGGTTGTCTCTTCTCTATAGGCTTTCTAGTTCATTACTGAAAACTACATGAGAAGGAGGGTTTAACCCTTTGGTTTTGCCAGTTTTACTCTTTTTGCATAACAGGAGGACCTTTGGCTTTGGCAACCACATGTTGTAAGAGCAATGGGTAATCTTCAGATAGGGCTGAGGACTAGGATTGGAAACATTTGGCCACAACAATCCCTGGCAAAACTACAGGCTTGAGGAGGAGTGGCTGGAGAGTTGCTCAGCAGAAAGGGACCTGGGAGTGTTGATTGATAGCTGGCTGAACATGAGTCAGCAATGTGCCCAGGTAGCCAGGAAGGCCAACGTCATCCTGGCTTGTATCAGGAACAGTGTGGCCATCAGGACCAGGGAAGTTATCCTACCTGTGTACTTGGCACTGGTGAGGCCGCACCTTAAGTACTGTGTTCAGTTGTGAGACCCTTGCTACAGGAAGGACATTGAGGTGCTTGAGTGTGTCTGAAGAAGGGCAATGAATCTGGTGAAGGGTCTAGAGCACAATTCTTATGAGGAGTGGCTGAGAGAACTGGGATTATTTAGCCTGGAGAAAAGGAGGCTGAGGGGAGACCTTCTTGCTCTCTACAATTACCTGGAAGGAGGGTGTAGCGGAGTGTGTGTCAGTCTATTCAACAAGTAACAAGTGATAGGACAAGAAGAATTGGCCTCAAGTTGTGCGAGGGGAAGTTTAGATTGGATATTAGGAAGAATTTATTTACTGAAAGGGTTCTCAGGCATTGGAATGGGTTGCCCAGGGCAGTGGTGGAGTCCCCATCCCTGAAAGGATTTAAGAGCTGTCTAGACATAGCGCTTAGGGACATGGCTTAGTCAGGGACTTGTCAGTGTGAGGTTAATGATTGGACTTGATGATCTTAAAAGTCTTTTCCAGGCAATTCTGTGATTCTGTGAAATTAAACTAGTCAGGGGAAGGTAATTGTGGAAAGGTTTTTTTGAGAAATATGGAAGCTTTCCTTCTTGGGCTTAAGGACAAGTATAAACAGTGATATAAATAAATTGATAATGCTAAGGATTCTTTTTTAAAAATGTTTTTTACCTTACACAAGTATAAGTAACAGTGTATTTTTTTTTTTTAATAAAAAAATCTGATTCAGTTAGCTATTTCTGTTCTGAGACTGCCTTTGCCATCCCAGACACTTAAGTATGAACAGACAGTTAATACGGTGTTCATTGATTCTTCAGCAGTTAAATTGAAATGGGTATGTCTCTTCATGCTGTCATTATTCAGCAATATGTCACCATGGAGAGCCATTTTTACCTCAGGTGAAAGAATGGAGAATACTGAAAAGCTGCCTATTAGCCTGTCATCATCCATAACTTCTGATGCTTATCGCTAACCTATATGCTTTATTCAGACCCACAAAGCATATGTGTTTTTCTGATTTCTGCAGTAACATTAGTTCTTTTAACAAAGTTCAGATCTGCAGCACTATGGCTTTTTCAAAACCATTGACACACTTTCAGAACCATGATGGCCCTGTGCCTTCAACCTAGAATGATTAGCATACAAGAAATTAAAGAAATAGACATTAAATTCCTCAGAAAGTTACATCAAGCATATGGAAGAGCAATAACTGTGGAGAGCTGTTAATGACTTATCACTCTGTTCAGCTCAAACCGTGTGTATACTCAGACTTTCCTGGTGCAGGAAAGTACTTGGACCAAAGCTGTGTGAGTGATATGGAGAGTCAAAACATTCATAAACTAGGGAAACACTTGTTAATATATTGACATAATCAAGCTTAGGAGACTCAGACTTAATCTCCTGAATTGTAGGTCAGGATAGATAAATAGCTTTTCCATGGGAACTTCTAGCACATGAAGCATGAAGAAATTCCAGGTTTCAGTTTAGTAACACCAGGTCTATTGGTAAGAAGCATGGGGGAAGCATCCATAGGTATAACTTGCAGATTGTATTACAGTTTTCAAGGTAGTGTGTATGTATTTAAAACAATATTTTGTTACATCTGTATGGTGGTTCTCCTTCTGCTGTGACTGGGATAATTAGCCTGGAAGTCTGGACCACTTGGACATATCATGTGCATAACTTGTGTAAAAGAAGTGTGACTGACAGTAAAAGTAGCCCAATAGTTTTGTTTATGATAAAATTTAGAAAATTATCAGCAGTAGACATCAGCAGATGATGCAGGAAGCAGGAAGACATCAAGCAGGAAGACATCAAGCAGAATGACTACATCACCAGTAAATGCTTAGGCTGGAAAAGATAAACCCTTGAACAGTCTCCTTTCACACTTGTCATAAAAAGGTAATGGTGACATTATCTCTGAGTTTATCTGGTTAGAAGTAGCTTCTCTGAATCTCTTTGAATCAGTTCATGGACTCTTTTGGGTCTGGGAATGGCAGATTGAAAACTACTGCTCTGTAGAAAAGTTGTCTGGGTCTCAAAGCACTTCACATCCTGAGGGAAACACAATTTCACATTTTTGCAACTGTGGATGATGAAGTTCCCTTCCCCACTCCTCAGGTGTGGAGGAGTGAAAAAAATTTTTGCAAGGGCCCACTCCATTGAGATGCAATAAACTGTACAAATTCTCTCCTACTTGTGAGGACAGGGAGAGCTGAACTCAGATGCTTTTCTGGGAAGCACTCAGTAGATGAACTTGGAAGATGTTACCTAAGCAGTTTGATAAACAGAACATCTTCAATTTTTTTGATGGTGCATATCTTACATTACTTTTTATAATACAAATTTAGAATTTTGAAATTATTCCTTCTACAGTAATGTTTTTGTCCACCTATGAATCAGAGGCTCCCTGCCACCATAAGACATCTCATGTGGGAAAACTATGAAGATATAGTCATGAGAAATCTGGAAACAGACCACAATAATTCAAGATAAGTACTTTATGAAGAAGTGGAATTTGTGGAGGTAGCAAATGTAACAGGAAGCTTAACTGGGACTTTTTTCATCTTGGGAACTGTGGTCTCCCTATGCACTATGAAGACACTGGGCTAGTGGTGTAACCGAGCTGTGGAGAAAGAGGAGAATAAAAAATAGAGTAAGGAGACCTTGTCTTGAACCTGATAAAGCATTTTACCTAGTGACATAGCTGAGCCAGTAACTCTGTTGCTTGTTGTGGTCTGCCCCAGTGGATGTTCACTCTCTTTTTTTTTTCACTTTTATCACATTAATGTTAGTTATGAACCTAAAAATTAGTTAGTTAAACACCTAACAGTTATTTTTTAATCTATGTGGAGCACTGTTTTCTGTCTAGCTTCTGGTCTAGATACTTTCCCCTCCCATTTGGTACAGCAAGAAGATTCTACCTATTCATCAGGAACTTGTGAGTTGTTGCATCAAAATTTTAACTGAGGAAAGGACGAAATGAGTAAAAGTGAATGAAATTGAATAGCGTTGCTCATGCTTTTTGCTTATAAAAGATCCTTTCCAGAGGAGTTCATCATTTCAGGGAAATGACACCTGCCACGAGCAGGAACCAGAATCCCCTTGTCACCTGGGTTATACGCCTTCACAGAAAATGATTGCTGTTTGTGTCACTTCTAATACCAAATCAGCATTTCATTATGAGTGTAAAACTGTAGGACTGTCCTAAATCCACGTAGAAAATGGCATCACTACCTTCCAGCCTTTTTCTACATTATATGTCTCCTCCCTACAATCCTGTCCTTTTGTCTTAGCTTCTGGTGAAGTCCACAGTGTTAGAGAAACATGATTGTTCTATGGACATTGAGACTAAATAGACATTCCCGGAGACTGTGTTTCAATTTAACTTCTGGCAATAGTGAAAGTTAACCATAACTGCACATAATAATTTAGATTCCTCATGCTATGAAAAAGTTTTAGGGAAATTATTCAGTCTGTTTTTTGCTTCATCATTCCAAAAATCCTGCTGCAATATGCTAATTTTGTAAAAATTTAATTGTTGCCAAACCTGTATGGTGACTAGACACTTGATCTTGAATTTTGTTATACTGTGAATTATGTTAAATATTTTTTAATTTTTTTATATGATAGATCAGAAATGCCTGACTCTAAAAAATACTCTATTGGTATTTTCACAGTTCTTATTAATGAAAAGTTAACATGACAGTCCTATACATTTGACTTGACTTCTCTGCTTACATAAAATTTAATTTAAGAGTTGAAGGACCTGTGGAAGGCAACTTCAGTTTTATGGAACGTAGAAGTTTTACTTTTTTGACTTCTATTGCAAATAAAGAAACCAATGTTGTTCTCAAAGGTGTCTATTATGGAATAGAAAATCAGTACAAAAAAAAAAATTATGTTAGGCTCCATGAAGTACCTATTTTTGGTAATGATGACAAAAAAAACCCAAACAAAAAACTAATGCAAGTTTATGTCAAGTGTTCTCTGGAATTGCTAAATTACTTTCCCCCTCTCAAAAACATAAGACTAAGACCTTATATCTGTATAAATTCCAGAAGGAAAAAAAAAAAAAAAATGGAAACATCATCTGATTGCAGAAAACATGATTTCAAAATCAATTTGTCATGCTCCTATGTGGATTTAATGCCTTCCTTTTTTTGACCTTTCTCATTTGCTAAATGTATGAATACTACTATAATTTCTCTGTGTTGGGTCACAAATTAGAAGGCTGTATTGCAAAAAGTTTATTCTTTGTTTTTGAACTTGTTCTGAAACTATTTGGTCATTTTTTTTTCTCTGATACATTTCTTTTGTGATGCCTCAGAAATTATGCTGTCTGATTTCCACCTGAAAATCATTTACGATGCCCAGTTCCCATCACAAAAAATCCCTGGGAATGGCTTTGACAACATAATTGGCTTTTAAGATCTGCTTGCTGAGAAGAAATACACTGATGCTCCTTCTAGTGTTAAATTTCACAAAGTAGAGTATTGGATTTTGAGGCAACTCTCTGTGCAGTTATTACACTTAAAGGCATGTTGGTTTATGACTCTTAAAAAAAGCACTTATTTGGGGGAAATTGCTTTATAACACAAATGTATACAGTGAACTGGATACCAGTTGCTTTGAAAGAGATATGTAACATTGTCATATATGTAAGTGATACGCCAGTGGTCATCGTGTTCCCAGAAAGATTCAGCTTTTATTTACTCATCAGCATGGAGATTTACTGTAGGACTTTGAAATGGTGAAAAATGCTAATGTTGAATAGTGTGTCTGTTTTGTACAGCTTCAGATTTTTAAAATTTTCTAGCATAGGTACCTAATGCTGGACATTGATGTTCACATTTTTTTTTTCCTTCAAAGGTGCATGGATATTGTTTGTTAAAATAGATTTTGTATGAGTTAAAATAAGTATACTTCTGCTAGAATGTTGTTTAATACCTGTGAACTATATTGCAATGCCTGTGAATTATATTGAACTAGTTACTAACCTTTCTTGCCCTATTGAAACACTATTTCAAACAGTGTTCTCAACTATGTAACTCATCTAAAATCTGGAGCCACATTCTTGGGGAGGGTTTGCTAAAGACGGTTTTAATTTGACATGGATGTAACCTAAATCTTTATGAAAATTTATTCACAACTTTCTGCTTTTTTGATACAAATTTTCAAGCTAAGAAATCCTTTGTTATTGTTGTTATTTACTGTAGTTTAGAAATACCTCAAATGAGCACTCTTCTTTCTAGGTACCTGCTCAGAAATTTTGCACAATCACTATGTGCTGCTAGAACTTTTTAAGCCCTCTCTCTGTGGAGGGGTGAGACAACTGGTGATCAAAATGATCGAGAAACACCTCTACCTCTCTAGCTCTAGTTTTCCTTCTTCCCTGACTCAGTCTGGCAACACACAGGCTTTCAGGATACCTTTCACCTAACACAAAGGAGGGGTTCTGATGAAACATATGCTTAGAAAATTTATAAGGATGGCTTTAGATTTGATTTTAGGTAATTTTTGCTTAGCTGCCTGGATGAACCAGCTAAATTTCTGAGTGAACTGAAACTCCAAGCAATCTGTTTTGGACTTCATCCCAGGCAGACCTATTCAGCCAGCCAATTAATTGATAGTGCATCTTCATTTATGTACCTCTATTGATTTTAATCTCAGATGATTTATACAGCACCTTAAGCAGGTAACAAGCCAAACCAATGACACTTCACTGGAGATTAAGATATGTATAAACTATTTTAATTTGTCCAGAATCTGCTCATATATACAGAACACCTCTTGCTGTGGTTGTGTTTAAAGTTTTTACTTATGGCTTCTCAGCTAAACTTTTATTGTCTTTCCCACTACGGGATTTCAGATTGTTTTCCTGTATTTTAAAAGTAAAGTACATTTCCACTTGACTTAAAAATACCTCATGGCCTGCTGCCAGAATTCCTTGATATTTGCTTTTCGTCCTAGCTGTTTGCTACTGATAGGTTATTCCTGAATGTGCATAAGACTCACTTGGCCTGAATTCAGATGCCAGTGCAACAAGGACCTTTACATAGTTGTGGGTGATAAATCATCATTGGCTGGTTTAATTCATAAACACAGGGACAAATTAAGTAGCTTCAGAGTAATATTCATTTCACCTCTTTAGATCTTCAGGATGAGATAAGTTCTAGACAATGTTTTTGCCTGGAAAGGGGTCTATTTGTCCCTGAGACCTCCCTGTTACAGAATTAAGACTGAGTATGCTCTTAGAAGATCACAGCTGCTACTTCCTTGACTCTGCTACCTGAATGTCCTGGAGCAGAATTAAGTCTAAACTCAGATGTTCCTGTATGCGTTTTTAGCACTTTTGAAATAGCTATTTAAAACAGCTTTAAAATAAAGTCTGCAATGGTTCTTATGTTTGAATATTAACATAACTAACACTGTAACCAGAACAAGGGAGATTAACACTGTACAGATGATCTCTCTGTCCTGTAGGTGTCTAATCAGTCCATTAACACAATACCTTGTGTTTTGTGATTTTATTGAAAACTGTTGTGCAATCTAAAAGAAAAGTGCAAATGAGATAAATCATCCTTGTTAAACAAATCTCATCTTATTTTAATTTTCCACTTCAAATCACAATTATTATATATTATTCACACCTTTTCATTTCTCTGGTTATGTTATATTAAAGTAGAACAGATGTTTTGTGCAGACTGTCCAAGACATGGAAACAGACTGTCATTATTCATGTTTTGCAGTTGTCCTTCACTGCAGGCAATAATATTAGAGGGGACTCAGTTTCGGAGAGCAAAGTAAGTTAACAATTTTAGGAGACTGTTCACAGAGCAGATCTTACCGTGTCTTTCAGCACTTGCCACACATGTCCTATCAGTCTGCTCATCTTGGGCAGTGGGAGGAAAAAACAGTGGATTCATGTGGGAAGCACCTCAGGAAAGGAGTGTCTCCTTTTGTATCATTTAGGCTAGAGATTTGTGGCTCAGATTCTAGTATTTTATCTGCAACTGCATTGGCTACAGTGTACCAAAATGAGGTCTGGTTAAGTCTGGGCATAACTTGCACCCAACAAAGGTCTTTTTGATAGAGTTCATAGCTTTAACTTAGCTTACTTGTGTAAAAGTTATTAGGATCTTAAATATGAGGCAATTTAAAATCAGGAATGAGAACAAGCATCACTTTTGTCTGCAACTGCTCTCTACTTTTGAAGCCTAGAACATACCACAGTCCAAGACCTGGGGAATGGCAAAGCTTAAACAAAAGAATTGATATGACTCATTTGGATAGCCTCAGCCTGTGGTCTTGGTTAGAGGGTTAGCTCTAGACTAAATTAATTCATGTGAAATGTATATATCTTTGTGATGCATTCAGACTGTTTAAGGCCACAGAACCTACCTGCACAGAACAAAGCTTATTCAAAGCTGAGTAGGGCAATGGTTTTGACAGAAGCATAATTGTGCTATTTCTTCAAAAACTGTGGAAAAGGGTGAACAAACATTTCTCTAACAACGTTGAAGAAAGATGAGAAGCTATCTAAAAAATACCGTAGGACTACTGAAAATGCTGAAGACATTTTAAAATGATCCTGAAAATATTAGTCTCTTTTAGATCTACTGCTTAATTATGACACTTCAGAATTGTGCATAATATCATGTATCATATTGAATCTGTGGTGGAAGTTGAAATATATTATCGTAAAGGTAGAAAAACAGAAGCATTAGAAAACTATACAATATGCAAACTCTCAGTTCTTAATCTGCATTGCAAATTGAATTGTAGAAACTAAAATTACCCCTAACTCACTATTAGCTCAATGAAGGTCATCTTATGGAATAGCTACATGAAATTGAAAATCATTATCATAAATCTTTGTTGTCAAAATGTACATATGGTCAGCTGTGAAAATCAGATAAGTTACATTAAAATATATTGTTTAAGCAATATATTATAGCCTTAGATTTGAAAAAGTAATAGGTTGCTTCTATCTCTGGTGTAAAAGGATCATCTTCAAGAGGCAAATGTGTCTGAAAAGTCACAGAAGAGAGGTTTTAAGGAACTCTTTTGAAGAGATCTTTTAGAAAAAGGAAGGAAGGAATCGTTTAGAAGATAAAGTTTCAATACAAACTGGAATAAAGGTATTTCGGAAAAAGAAATGTGGATAATGATATACTCCCATATGATGCTATTCTTTTGTTCACTTGTTTAACACTGCAGTGGTGCTTTTGGCTGCTCCAGTAATTTCTTATGCTGTTCTGTATACTATATATAGTCCTTGTCCTGCAATGATAAATGTCTTACTGAAAGTACTCAAAATATTTCAAGTGGCAATTAATTGTAGAAGTCACCCTTAATTTCTAAAACTCTGACTTTGAAGATGAATACAACCTGTTCTCATATCCCAGCTGAGGGTATTGTAAATGTAGCTGAAAGAATAGCACCTTCCTAATCTCAATGAGCACCTTTTGATTTAAGGACTTGAGATTTCGTGATTGTCCCTCAACTGCTTTCCAGATCTTTTCAGATCTGTGTTGAAGCAGTTTTTCAATGTTCTTAACTTACCTATTGGTCTAAGCTCCCTTTTATCCCCTGGAAACAAAAAGGTTACCCAGTGCATGGCATGAGTCACCATATGCCTCTCTGGATTGACTGAAGAGAGTGCAGATTGCTAGTGCTTGATTAGATTTCAAACTGTTTCCCTAGACAGAATACATTTTGATCTAAGAATATACTCAACACTTTGTTGAACTGAGTTAATTGATAGGTGTTAACACAAATTACTCCTTCCTTGTTGATGCTTTTTTTAAACTGTGGGATAAATTTTCAAAGAAAAAAAAAAGAAATCAGTCTCTTGCTATCTACATGAGAATGAAATTCTGCATTGAATAAAATAGGAAAGCTATTGTACTGTTTTTCCAAGTACTCAGTGGCTCAATGAAACCCAACTCAATGGCTTAATGAAACCAATGAGGATTTATGTGAGCTCTTGAGCATATAACTCATCTGATCACAGCTGAAATCCTTATACTTGACCTCATTATTTTGGAAAGCACTGAAATTTCTCGGTCATTCTTGATGTTTTGTAATAATAACACTAACATTTTTGGATAAGAAATAGCTTATGAAATACTTACTTTTATTTGCCTGTTGGTGTGTTGCTGCTTAAAACTGCACTTTCTAACTAATTATAACCTTAACAGTGGTACTAACTAATTTTAAGGAGAATAGTATAAAAGACAACTGCATGTCATCTTTTAACTTTGCACCTAGCCTATTAATCAAGGAATAATAGAGCTGGAGTCTGAGTATTGTAACTTTGCTATTTTTAGATCAAGCCCAGCTCTGGTGTTCTTTTTGTGTGTGTTTGTGTTTTACTACACAGCATGTAGTACAGTGAGGTCCTGGGTTGTCTTCAGGACTGAAGTGCAATGCAAATAAATACGCACAGACTGTCTGTACTGTTGAGACTGTTTCTCTTTCACTAGTTAAAATAAATTATTCTGAGGCTTCCAGAGAAAACCTGCTCCATAATCTCTGTCTGGGCATTTATACCACACTTATTGCTGTGGTAGTGGAGTGTTTTAATAAGAGTTGTGTGCACAGTGAAAGGAGAATACACTCATTAGTGTCTAATGTATTGTTCAAGGTTATACACAGAATACAGAAGTTTAATGAGAACTTAATGGGACTTCTACTATTACTGATTAAGTGTATCTATCATTTTGAGGATGTGGGTAAAACTGCTTAACATTGTAAAGTTAAGGAAAAATGAATGCCCACTATGTCACTCCATTCTGCCATTAATCATGTTCATTAACTGCATTCCAGCAACAAGATTCTGACCCATTACTAGTGCAGTACTGGGAGGACCACTACCAGGGGCCTGCTGATTTAAATAGTAATTAATCACATTAACTACTATGACTGTTTTTGTTCTTTCTGTCATATATGGATAGTAGATTAAGCTAACTCTGACAAAAGTGAGAGTCCAGTATTTTGCTGTGAATTTATCTTCAATGGTGCCTTCCTGAAATCCTAGTTCCAGAGCAGGAGAGGCAGAGCTGCTGAGATGGCAAATGGGGGGAGAAGCAAGGCATCACTGCTCCACTTTAGAGGCGTTCGGGGAGGTGTTTACCCCAGGCAGGAGCTCTACATCTGTAGGAACCTGTGAGCTACTACATCCAAAAATCGTGACTTATTAAATCCTGATTTACTTAGTCACTTTTAAATATCTAACCGTATCTTTTGGATCAGGGGGAACCCAGGAAGGCATGACCAGTTATGATGGACTTACTTTGTAAAGGTAGGAATGGCATTTTTGAACTGCTTTGTGTCAAGCAGATTTCATCCAGTGTCTTGGTGACATTTTTCTTTGTCATGGAACACCCTACCTCTAGTAAAGAAAACAATACATTAATATTTGAGAGACTGGGGTAGAAGAACTAAATTTAGATCATAAAATATTCCAAATACAAAGAGAATTATTTCTTCTGTGTCCAACAGCAAACCAGATAATACTTGTTTTTTGCAAGTCAGCACGTGCTAGCTTCAATTTATTTTAGCATGTGACTTCACTTTCAAGGGAAAAGTATTTTTGCATGTTTTTGAAGGCACTGAAGAGCTCACATTCCCCAAACTGAGGTTGTTTTAGAGTTTGCTGATGTCCTTAGCATAACCTTGAAAAATCCCCAGGTATAATAAAAGTGGCAAGCCTCCCTAGGGTGCCCTATGTCCCCAGTAACAATGCTATTATGCCAGGACTTGCAAAGTGTTTCCTTTGGTGGAAGATGAGCTGCTGACTTGTGCATGCCGTGCAGAAAATGTTTCCTTGAAGACACCTGACCTTGCTCTGATTCTTTCACCCTGTGTTGAGGTTTTGACCATAACCATCAAATGGTCTTTTGCTTTTGCTTCTTTTCTAACTTGTAAAAACATGGTGGTTTTTTTTAAGTTGAGAGGGTAATAAGTAGAGGGAAAACTCTCTACATGTACATGTGTCACATGAATGTAGAGAAACATTCTAATTGCAGCAGATGAGGTTAATAAATTTTATACTAAATCATGGGTATAAAAAATAAAAAGAAAAAAAGAAAGGGAAATGTAACCCAATCTGTTTTTGCTCAAAATGCACTTACAGGATTGCTGTTGCTCTAATCTGTGACTTCTTAATAAGTTTTACAGATTTAAGTCTGGCAGTTTTTGTTTACAGAGGGAGAGTTCACTTGAATATTGAATGTGAAAGATGTTTCATGTTTGATTGTAGCTAATTCATTCATAGCTCATATACGACTTTTTTATTCACTTGCTGAAGGCAGCTACATAATTCTTCCTAACCTAGGACTTTTATTGAATTAAAATAGCAAACCGTGTATTTTTATGTATTTCCCATGGATTTGTATGAAACAAGGTTTTTCTACTGTAAGGCCTATGGATCCTTCTGACTGTTAGATTAAGATAGGTTAATTAATCACAATCTGCATTCTTAACAGTAAGTATAGAAGAATAAATAATGAGCTCATTATATTACAGTATTAATATTTATTTTTGTTGTTATCTTGCTGATTTCACTTGACTGGTATTTGGTCAATAAGAGGCAAGCCTGTTATAACAAGCCTTTAAAATGATATCCTGCAGATGTTTTCCCCTTTTACTGCAGCAGGAGCATCACTGAACAAACAACCTTTAAGAGGCAACATTGAGACTATTTGTCCCAAAAGCTGGCCTATCTTGAAAGATTTTATAGGTTGTTAATCTTAGCTCAAGCATCTTAGGGCAATTATTTCTGTGGAACAACATACATAGTTATGGCTACCTAAGTGCTTTCTTTTTAAATAGGTTTTCTGGTTACTACTAATTATCTCAAGTGATAGCTATGTGAACTTACTATTTTCCTTTATATTCTATCTTACCTTAAACCTTGGTGGTGTTTTTTTATTATTATTATTTTGATCAAGTTCCTTCAGGCACTTTCAGGGGTAAACTTGATAAAGCAATTAAAGCCTTTCAGAATATGTGTGCATATAGGTGTACTTAATGCTCCCCTGTGACTTTCCTTTTGGAAAAGTTCTAGAGTCATAGGAGTCTGGAGGGGTATAAAAACCTTTAAATTGCAGGGAGTGTTTGTACTCAGATAACTGTATTTTTATTCTCAGATTTAGTGTTTTTAAGGAAGAGAATAATTCATTTTTAATTTTGGATGACCTGTTATCTGTTGGTTTTGTTTGTTTCTCTGTTCGCTTTCTTCATCCTCATAATTAAATCAAATATATTTAGATTTCTTTAGTTTTTATATGCAGCCTAGAAAACGTGTTCATTTCAAAGTTAATCAGGTGGCTGCATTAACTTTTCCTTTCATCAACTGCTCCAGGCAGCCCTGACCACTTGGACATGGAAGATTTAAACTTTATGTGCTACAGAAATGGCATCTGTTATCTAAAAGCCTTTGCCTTCACGTCCAATTCTACCTTCTCAGAAACCCTGGTAGGCTAAAAATGTCTCATTTTCTAGAGCCTCAAACTCATGAGCACTTTACAGTAGTGGTTCTTACTGAGTGCTCTTCTCCCATGCTTTTAAGGGCTTAAAAAACCCCTTATGCTTTTTTTTTTTTTTTCTTATATATTCATTTTGAGTGGTTTCAATTTTCTCACTTACATGTGACCTCTGGGTCTTGGAGTTTGAGCTGTTTGCTCCAGCCTCTACCCACAGAAGCAAAATGGGATTCCTCTTCCAGTAAAGCACACCTCCCTCCTTTTGTGCCCAAACTGCCTGCCTTTGGGCTTCTTGACCTACCTCTCAAGCTTTTAAATAGGTATACACACATCGGGAGTTAATCCACAGCAAGTATAGCTACTCTTGTTCTAAAGAGTTGTGGACACCTCCAGCTGTAATTTAATCTTGCTGCAGCAGTAGCCAACCGACTCCTGAACAAGTGGCAGCTACATTTGTCATGCTTGAAAGTACCCTTCCTCTTGATGCACAGCATGCTCTCTCATGCTCTCAGAAGCACAAGGTGCAGTTTGGATGCAGCTGTCACAGTGTGATTTGTTTCAGGGTTTTGCTTCAAGCGTTACTTGTCTGTTGATGTGTCCATAACCTCTGTGGTTTCAAAGACCCATCTGTAATCCCTGACTTCTCTCTCCTGCTCCTGGGAAAAATGCTGCTGCTCCAAGTGCCCTACCTATCAGTAAAGTTATCTGGACTTAAAAGTCTCTTATTTTTATTCTTATTCTTCTTATTCCTCTATTAGTGGTCTGTATTAAGATGATTTTTTATCACTGAGAATCACCCAGGTTTAGCAATCCTATCTTGTCTCTACCTCAGGAGATAGTTCCTCTTTAAAAGGTACTCAGTGATACAAAAAATTCCAGAATGTCAACTCTTTGGAACATAGATGGACTTCCCAGGCTGCTGCAATCATAAAGACCTTTTAAAATGACTAATATTTTCTTGTTAGAAAATATCGTCTTTCTCTCTTGGAGCGGGGCAAAATACCCAAGGCAGCGAAAATCTGAATAGCCATCTGGAAGACCCCAACTTTCACCATGGATACTAGAGGGAATATAAAATAGCTGCATTTCCAACTTTGGTCCATCACACAGGAGTCTGGAGTTGGATGGAGTGACTCCAAGACACAAGCTGTTTAAAAACCTGAGTCTGCTGGCTACTAAAACAGGCTCCAAAGTTGGATATGTAAAATTAGATGGATAGAACTTGACATAATTTCATTAAAACATATTTATTTTAACACATTAATTTTTAGATGAATCTGTTAGAGTAGCCTAACTGTAATGTTTGGGGCTTAATGCCCTTTATGGCTTTAAAAAGCTTTAATAGCTTCCATTAGGCTTCCATTAGCACTGCCAGAGAAAACAGGAAGATGCACATGCAGAAAGGCAATAATTTGTTTTGTTACTCAGTATGTACCGCAGTGGATGAAAGTGTTTGCATACACTGCCCATGAAATCAGATGGCCATTGCATTACAGATTCTGCCTGATGTTTTTTGGTTCTCATAGATATGGGTTCAGAATTCAAATTTAATAGCTTTCTAAGATTAATTTCATAAGCTCATTTGTAAAATAAAGCAACTGGTTTCCCCTTCAGCTTTTGTGTTAAATGAAGTTCAGTGATGTTCACATATGCTCTTCATAAGTTTGACTGCATGCTCTGCTTACTTTTGCTCTCTGTATTTTACTTCTTAGTCATGCATAACAGGAGACGTGTAAATGTTTCTTGATGTACCTGCAGGCAAAGAATGGGATATATACTACAAGTCAAGCGGTTTCCAAAAAAGTAAAAAAAAATAAAAATCACATGACTCATACAATAGTATTTTTGTATGAAAATGAATGCCAAATTTAAATTAAATACTTCTGGCAACTATTTTCTAGGAAATAAAGGAAGATAAACTTGAGTTCCAAACCATACCTGTAAAGATGGGTTCTTTTTATGTCAGTTTTCTTTATCCATGACCTGCGAGAACTGCATGTTCAAATCTGTCCTGTTGCCACAGGATCAGCTTTTGACCTTGGTGGAAGGCCAAGAGTTTAGACCCTTTGAAGCCAAATTAGCTTACAATTTACTTTGTTATTGGAAAGTACCGACAGAGACTTGCATGGAAAACACTCAACTTTCCATATACAGAAAGCTAGAGATTTGGGAAATTTTCTTAGTTATCTCTTATCTAACCTTTATGTTGTCCTTAAGGCTTACATCATAATTTCTGATATGTTTTCAATGGCTCTCTTTCCTACCTAAACATAAAAACGTTTGAACAAAACCTGAAGTTTGCCAGACTGCTAGTGCTTAACATTAGTAACAGCTTGCTTGGTGCTGAAGAAATTACAGATTTCGATTTTAGGTGGTGGGTTTTTTTTTTTTTTTCTCCCTAGAGATGATTGCAGCATTCATCTTAATATCTTATGGGTACAGAAGAGTGTTCCAGTAGACAGCAGGACATCAATTACAGATGTGAAGCATGCTTGTAGGCATATGGGTCTTATGTTAGCAGCCTGTTCAAAGAATTAAGTAGTGAGGATCCAAGACAGTCCAGATGTTACAAATTTCTATCAGTGGTCACTGCAGCATGAAATCTCATGTGAGTTTCATTCTTGGAATCATTCAAGGTGAATTATATAACAAACCTCATAAATTATTATTATTATGACAAGTTTAAATGAGTGATTAGCAGGAAAATTGAAGGATTAATTAACTTGGAATGTTCTTGCAGAGTAGCAAACATTCTGGGCTTTCATTATGTGAAAAGAGGGTCTTGACTTTTGTACAAGTGGTCATCCTGCTTCTTCAGTGCCCTAATTGGCTTTTTCCCTTCTCACTGGAGGAACAGAAACATTAAAGCAGCGAATAACTCTTGGGCAAAAAATATGCCTTAAGCACTTTGCTCTTAAATTTTTATCTATATTTTGCCTAAAAGGAGTTGTTAAAACTGATGTTCAGAGTCCAGTTAAATCAGCTGAACTTTTTTCTTTCTGAATTGAAAAAAATCAGGAGTACTTTTTGTCCCTAATTCTCTAGATCAAATTGATAATTGCTAGCATTTTTATAAAAAACACTTTTCAAGGTCTGTGGAAGCATTTGAATATTCTAGATTAACATCCTTCTCCCCCAACAACAATAACAAATGAATTTTCTAATCTAGGAGCATAATTTTTTTCTTGTCTCTTAGGATGGGTGAAAAACACGATGGAGCAGAATGGCTATGGATGTTTAGCAAAGGTGACTAACTCATTGTTACCATAAATAGTGTCTGTAAACATTTGAAGGTCAGTCACTGAAATATAGAATATTATATCAAACCAATTAAAATAGAAATTGAGAGTTAAACCTACAGGTTTTGGAGATTTCTTTAAAAAAAAAAATATATATATCTCTATTGCAACATGAAGTTCAGAGCAGAAAAGCCTGAATGATCTATTAGAAGATGTGGTTGGTTCATGACTTACGAAAAATAAGATAAGAAAGCACTAGAAAATCCAGAGAGATTGCTTTTAATATCTTTTGCTATTTGCACCTGTAGGAGTAATAGAGGAAAAAAATGGTACTATGGTTGATTTTTCTTGTTACAACAAACACAGACTAGATATGCAAGACTAGTGCAAACTGCAAAAAATACAAACACTATAATTATTACAGAACCCTTTGAAGCTTTTAACATATATTTATTATAAAAATATATTCTTAGAGCCCATGATAAACAACTCTTGCAATATTTCTTTGGACTAAGTATTAGCTGTGATACTCTTCCTTCTTCTCTCTGCCTTTACAGAAATGGGGGATGAAGAGAACACGAGGTACTTGGATGTTAAATAGTTTTAGCCTGTGACCCACAACAGAGGTAAATCTCTGCTGGGATTCAGTCCAGTACTGTAATTCACTAGCTCTACATACAATATCAATACAAATAGCTCTCCTGTAGTCAAACCTAGATACTCTTTACAAAGCTAACAGAATTTTCCCTCTTGTAAGGGGAACATTTTGAGTTTGCTGGATGAACTAAAATCAAGAAGATAGTTCAAATAGCAAAGGAATGGAAAGACTGAAATACATCTCTTGTTTACTAGACATAACAGAAGTCTATATTCTTTGCAGGGGACTGAATAAAAAGATTCAATTTTTCATTTTCAGAGTTTTATTACTTTCTAAAAATATATTGATTTTAAACCTTTTTTCTTTACCTGTTTTTCAGCGCTCAACATTAATATACAAATGCCTCAAACAGCCTATAACTGTATAATTTAAGGAAAAAGAAGTCTAGAAGGAAAAAACCTTCCAAGTACAGTAAGACTGCAATTCTGCAAGGATTTACATATTTACAAAACTGTTTTTACATACAGAAAGAAGGGTACTTTTATAATTGTTTGCAAACTCCGGGTCTGTGTGAAGAATAAACAGTTAACTGAAATGTAGATTTGAATGTAAATCCATTTTTAAGTCTTGAATTCTACTAGCTTTGCTTGTATGAAATACTACTTTTATCAGAATAGTCTTGATTAAATAAACAAAAGCTAAAATAAATCACATTAAGTATTATGAAAATATTTTCTAGTAATTATTCTAGTTACAGTAGTTGTACTTTTATCAGCATAGTCTTGATTAAATAAACAAAAGCAAAAATAAATCACATTAAGTATTATGAAAACATTTTCTAGTAATTATTCTAGTTACAGTAGTTCATTAAAGAAGTCTGTATTAATTTTTGCTCAGGATCTTCATGTTTTTACTAGCTGCATATTTGGCAGTACATTTTTTTTCTTGATGAGATTTCTCACAATTGTAATATCTGAATTTGAATGTGTTAAAATCATGCAACAAGAAAGTAAGCCTGTGCTCCTGAAGAGTTATGTTTAATGACAGACTTGTTATTAGCCAGTTTCGGTAGTTGGAAAATTCCTTCCTAATTGTTTATTTCATCTCATTTTTTTTTTATTAACTGAGTCTTCTACTCATATACAAACATATTTTGCATTTATTACTTGTAAATATAGTGAATAAAGTGTAGCTGATGCTTTTTATGAAAAAAGAAAAAGAAACATATTTTGCATTTATTACTTGTTGTAAATATAGTGAATAAATTGTAGCTGATGCTTTTTATGAAAAAAGAAAAAAAAAAAGTAGCCAAGCAAATTTTTTGATTACTTAATATTTAAGATGTAGGCTGTCTGCATTTCTACAGAAATCATAGAATTATAGAACAAGGGAAGGGATCTTGAGAGGTCATCCAGTCCAATCCATCACTATTGTTAATTTCAGTATATTACAAAATAGGAATTGTAATTAGAAGTGCATCTTTTTTAAATGTCTTACTTTGAAGTAGGTTTTATGTGAAGTAATCTATCTGTTTTCCTACTATCAAAGAAAAATCAGAAAGCAGAAAATTACATCAAAATCAGTAAATATGTACAAAAAACGTGGACAGAGCTTCAGCTATGAAATATATGGTTAAACAAAATGCACAGAATAAAAAGACTTTACACTAGCTTTACAAAGTGATTGTTCAGCCAGAGCTGATGAAGATTGAATGTCTGTTTGATGGAGAACTTGATTCCACCATCCTTCTTGGTGACAGTGACAGCAGCTTCTGTCCAGAAAGGAGACCTCTAGTCTTCGCTTTGAAGGTGACTGAGAACGTCGTTTGAGCAATCCTCACTTCATCATTTTCCATCCAGATTAGCATGGAGTTGAGACATACACAAATTCTCAGCTTGAGCATTTCTAGTCAAAGTGCAAATGCACAGCAGAGAGAAAATTTGAGTTTACAAAGCTGAAGTAAGCAAAGTATTTTTAATAAAAAATATTTTCTTCTGAATTTTTTTACTGTTTTTTACTATTCTGCAGCAATAAATATTGAAATAAAATGCTGATCCTACTATAAAACACATAGATATGAAAATACGTAAGATTATGTGGTAATATTTCCAAATGTTGCTTTCAAAACAACAACACATGGGTTTGTGGAAAGCTTAGTTAACCTTTGGTGTTTGAAAAGTTACTACTTAATTCAGCCACACTGAGGAGATTATCTGACAAAGAGGCTGGAGAGCTGATGTCTTGAACACAGGCATGCAGCTATTCTCACTGGTAGATTATGTGCTAATGGGATCCAATTATAGGCAAACCAAGCCTCTCTGAATCCTCAAAAAAGAAATGTTAAAAATTCCCTTGGTTCCCAAACATGATCTCTACTGCCATATGTCAGAACAGCTTTCTGACTAATGCAGGTCCCGGGAAGACACTTCTTTCTCATACTTGAATTACCACCTTTTAGATTATGCTAAACAATTAAATGAAAGTACAGGCCATTTCTTTGGAATGTATGTATTAGTACGCTTGTTAACAAGAAATTATTCCAGCAGCCTGTTTTATTTAAAGTTTACCATAGTGTAGGGATGGAATAATCTGATGTTAGCTAATGACATTGAAATGTTTTATACAGGTCAAGGTCAGTGGGAAGAGAACAGGAGTTAAATATCCAACACATAGGAGAGAATGATGACTGTTTATGAAGATGCAGGGGAAAAAGGTTGGCTTAATCTACCACTGATTCCAAGATACAAGATGAAAATTTTTCTCTTTGTGTCAAGGTCTACAGCTTGTTGGCTGTATAACTGTTGTGAGCAAGTGGCTGAGAGATCAGCCCTGTTATGTGCTTTGGAGTCTGGGATACTCACCTCATTTGACATATTGACCATTCTTTCACTTCTAAATTAAGCCTGTCAAGGTCTTTGTTTGTTCAGGGATATTTTACCTTCTCTTTCTGGAGTGTTAACCATCCCTTGCTACTTCTGATTTGCTTTTGGGTTGCTAGGATCAAGGTGAGAGAGGTGCAAACAGCTCATTTGTTTGCAAAATGAAGAATTGTTGCTTCTCCAGGGATTTTTTTCCATGTCTGGGAAGGTAATGTACCATTTCTGTATGAAACATTTACATAAGTTGTTCCTTATGTTTCATATAAATATATGACTACTGTTATTTGTCAATGTGTTAATAAGTGTACAAACAGGTACATAAGACTGATGCCTTTGGATTCTGTATGAAACCAGCCTCAAAGGCAATCATCCCATTTAGAGAGACTGTGGGTTGGGGTAACAGACCTCTCCCATAATCTTCCCTTTGACAAGTGTTACCACAAGTCATTATGCACAGAATTAGACATTCACAGTGATTTGAGGGGGTAGGATCTGACCCTCATTAAATCTTATTCTGTTGTATCTTGTAGTACTAAAAAAAAATATTATTGCAAATAAGTACTATACAGCTCGAGTCCCAGAATGTTAGCATTAATAAAAGGTATATATTTATTTTTAAGGTAAAATCAGCTTGCTTGGCTGGACAGAAATAAATCTGCTCTACTTCCTATCAGGAAATTGCTGTCAGGCCTAACCAGTAAATAAAATTCACTGACTTGTTATATAAGAGGGAGTGTGTTTTCTTGGTTATTATTCACATATTTAAGACTACAGTTTTATTTTTATGACATTGATACCAAGGTTTGGTAGGTTTTTATTCTTATAAAGCTTAGAGAGCTACAAGATCAGCAGTTTTCAAAACTCCTGGAGAGGCTATGCTTTGAGACCTGCACTAGAAAACCATGACTTCCACGGTAGATATTCCAGTTTTTGCCCAGGTATGTGTATGTACAGATATATGCCTATATTGTATGCTACATTTATTTTTTAGATAATGGCATTTTCCTGACTGGTTAACTTTAAACATTCAGAAGAATAAAGTATAACGTATATATCAACATGACTGTGAGAAATTCTGGGTTTTAATTTGAAGAGGTTTGAGAGGAAGGTAAACAATGTAGATGTAAAGATTTGAGTGGAGTCAAATTTTCATAAAGATGCCTTTCCTTTCTTATGTCTGTTGCAGACTTTCAATCTTCTTCAGGTTTGCCCTTCTTCTTTCAGTATCCTTAGAATCTGAAGCCTTGTTTGGAGGACAGAAAGGAAATCCAGGTGGCTGGATATACACCTTCCTTGCCTCTGACACTGGAGAAGAGTATTTCCTGGACAACTTTAGACTATACTGGAAAAGCAGGTATTTTGTCCTGTTCTCTTTAATAAAAATAATTATAAAAATATTAATACAGGTAATCTTGAATTTTCTAGACCTATGATTTAGACAGTAATGAAAATAAATTCACCTTAATTTCATGTGTACAATGCAAGTATGAACATAACTCGAAAGGGCTTAATTCATTCTTGTTCTAAATCACTTGATTTAATTAACATTAGACCATGCATTAATCTGTTTAATTTTTTTTTACATCTATATCGTAATTTGAAAGTTGTAATATATCTGCATATCACCTGTAATATATGAAGTAATAGCAAGACATTAGAAAATTTGTTGTTCAAATGTTTTGAATTTCATGATTAATAATCTCGAAAGTCAAATAGGAATTAAATTCATGCTTAAAAAAACAAAATTATGGAAATAACAGCTGTTATTTTGCAAGCTTGTATTCACAGGCAGCATGTTTTTAATACCATTCTCATCTAATAAAAATTGAATTTTTTTATAAACTATATAAACTGCAGGTTCATCTGTTAATAACAACCTCACTTTTGCTACAAGCATATAGTTAAAGCAATCAGATTTTTAGTCTTCTGGACAATCACGATGAAAATTATGAATAGAAACAAACTGGTGTAATTTTTGTATATATTTATTCCTTCAGAGGTTGGGGGACCTCACAGGGTTCCATTAAGAAGTCAGTTCCTATCAGGAGTTAACGACATGATGGTTGTTGAGGAATAACGGAGTAACCCCAATGACTGGAGTATTGAAGTGTATTAACTGTTAAACAAGTGATAAGTATTCATCTGTTCCATCTGTTTCCCCAAATGTTCATGTGTAGGCATTGGGATCCTCATCTTGGTTATGTTTCCTGGGTGCTAAAATAATACAAACAAATTATACAAAGGAAAAAAATGCTGGCAAAATTCTGTATCTTAAAAGTTCATCTTTGTTCTCTATGTATGTTCTTGAAATACCCATTATCTTCAGACTATTGCTGACAGACAGGGAACTTATATTAAATCCAGCTCTCCGAAATATTTGTCCCACTCCTCTCACAGAGTTTCTCACCCATTCTGAGATGTTTAATCACTCAGCAATTCCACACTGAACAGTCAGTGTTTTTAACCTGTTAGTGGTGTAAGTTTCTATCTTTAAATATAAACTAGCTGTTTAATTTTTTTCTCTAGTAGCTCATTTATGTCTGCAGTGGTAGTGTGAACGTCCTGGATGTGGGAGCCACCTCCAGATATAACAGGCAAAGGTGATGGTAATAATCACCTCCTTCTGTCAATTGGAGTCTGTTTTGTAACATTTTATCTACAATACTATTGGAAGGTGAACTATTCTGATCACTCCAAGTGGATTAAAACAAAACCCTGTTTGCCTTCTCTATTTGAATAAAGGATTTTTCCAAATATGCAGCCTATTACTCAATTCAAATAATTCTGCATTTTTTTGTTTCATTTCGAGATTTACAAAAACTTAAAACTTTTCTCATCAACTCCAAGCTTTCCTCCAGGCAATCCTTGTCTATCTATTAGTGTTGCTTGTTTACTTAATGACAAGCTAATAGTAAGTAAGCCAACTCATAATTCCTGCTACAGAGTAAGAATAACAAAGCTAAAACAATCAATTTGTTTCATTCCAGGTCCAGGCAGAGGAAATTACTTATTTTTTAAACCTGTAATAGCAGGTGGAAGGTCAAATAGAGTTCTGCTTTTCAGATGGTTTTTGCACTGGAATGTCTCACAAACTCTATAATCCTTTCATGAGTCTTCCTCATACAGCAAGACTCTCTAAAGAATTTAGGAGGTGAATGTACAACTTAGAGCTTAAGTGTATAAAGCAAAAAAAACCCTTTTTCAAAGCCTTTGTTGTAGTCTCTTAGGTACCTACATACCTAAACTTCTCTAGTCTCAGATCCTCATCATCTCTCTTTAGTGTAAGTCTGGAGGAAATTTTAAAAATTGACTTCCTTTGCCTAAGTCACCATGACCATGTTTAGATGGGATCAGAGGGTACTTCTAAGATTCTGGTGCCACTGGCGAGACAGAGTGAATGTCAGATCATGGTGGATCTGGATTCTAAGATGTGTTTAAGAACTAGTGAGATGAGTGTTTTACACTACTTGATTATCTGAAGCACTCATTCCCTTGCTGCCATCAGTGCTATGGTCACTAGATCTTGCCATCACTTCCTGGCAGGGAGGTCACTGCTGGCCTGGGACAGTTGGTCTGAAAGTTGGATTGGTTCCTGCTGTGCTACTGCTCATTGTGACCAGCTTGAGTGTGACCCAGACCTGAAGCTCTGGTCTCCAGGCACTTCCCCCACTGCTAGGTCACTTCCTTCAGTCAAGACGTTTACCTTGTTCTTTTCAGCCTCCAAAGCCCTCTGTTTTCCCAACCTAAATAGTCTATGTGTGAGGCACAAAGCATGGTCAGTCTCCTAATTGTTGGTTTCGATTCATGTCTCTATGAACTGGAGGATCCAGGATGTGCCACTTTTGCTTAGTCCAGGTGTAAACAAATTTTATAGGCAACCTGTATTGGTTGCAGCTAGAAAGTAGAAGATTTCTGCATGAAATATCAGTTCAGCTTGGGACATCCACCCCCAAGCATGATCCAATTATTTGACACCTGTTTGCATTGAAAATTTGAGCTGTTTTTTCTCTACCCTACATGCTCTCTAACTCTGCACTTGGGCAATGTATCATGAGAGTAGCATCACCAACATTTAAGTCCCAAGAGAACTTAGCTTTCAGGAGCAATCCAGGACTCCAGTGACACTTATCCTATGTGGGTCACTTTGGACACCTCCTGAGGTATTTTAACTGCCCTGTGAAACTCAAGCTACTAACTATCTTGTAGCACATTGCAGAGATAACCATCTAAACTCCCATCAGATCTTCATAGAACCATAGAATGGTTTGGGTTGGAAGGGACCTTAAAGATCCCCTTGTTCTAACCCCCCTGCCATGAGCAGGGACACCTTCCACTAGATCAGGTTGCTCAAAGCCTCATCCAAACTGGCCTTAAACATTTCCAGGGAGGGGGCATCCACAGCTTCTTTAGGCAACCAATCTTGCTTACTACTTGTTTCCTATTTTATTCCAGATTCAAATACTCACCTTTTATTGGTTTCTGCTGCAGCCAGCATCACAGTTAGAACATTATAGCTTGACCTTGGAGACTTCTGTTGAATTTTTAGCAGTAGTACAGACTTCCAGTGGGGCTTCCCCCATCCTGCAATTCAGTTCCACATTTGTCAAACCTGTGTAAAACACATTTCTGTTAGAGGAATACAGTATGTATAAAGGAAGAAATTATAAAGTACAGAAAACATGAACATACTTTGAAGTTTCTTTTTGGTGCTGCTCTATTACAGCATTCTGAAAGGATATTTAGTGAATTTTATTTTTATTCTTCTATAGAGAGTAACTGAAAACAATGTTAGCAAGTAAACATATTTAGAAGTGCATGCTTTCTTCAGGGAGGGCTTATAAAGCAGCTTGTTATGTTCAGATCCTCTCTTCCAGCTCCCCTGATATCTTTGTATCTTCACTGTGCTCCAAATACCATCTGCTGTTGCTTATGTGCCTCATCACTGAAATGTAAACTGAAATTCCTCCACATTGGCACAAGTGTACACTGAAGAAATATCTTCCTCTGTTGGTGAAAAACAAAAGCAGAACCACATTACCATAGCAGCTATGAGATGTAAAATATCCATGGCAATCTGTGAGATCCTAGAAGTTCTTTTCCAAGCTTAGTAATGCAGTCAATACAGCACCTTTTTTTTTTTTTTTTTTTTTTTTTTCTTAGGCTAATTCATTGTTATGGCTTCCACAAACTGGGTGGAATAATTCTTAACAGGGGAAAGCCAGTGTAATGAACATATTAACTCTGTTTTTCTTAAAGATAAAATACAGCTTGTCTCATGACCAGGCATCATGCTTGATTTGTGGAAAGTTTCTGTGGTCTCACATTGCTGAGAACTTCCTCCATACAGCAGACCAGAAGGTCAAGCAGCTTCACTCTTCTCGGCTCCAGGCGCTCTACTCTAAACTTACCAGATTCATGAAGCGCAAAATGCACAAAGTGCAGTTTGATATCGAGCTGACTCTAAGTGGAAGATTTCAGTTAGTTCAGTAAACATTTTGATTACTTTTAAGTGTTTTGGTTTTGATTAAAAATGCCTAGAAGAAATCTTCCTGTGCTTGGGAAATGGCAACTTGGAAACTGACTGCACTGTAAATCAGCATTGTATAAGTGCAACTGGGACTTGAAGATGGGTTTGTGCTACTGAAACACCATCATTTCTGTGACCAATTGAGCTAGCTAGAATGGAGAACGTGGTCCAGGACTGGGCTGGATTACTTCTGTCATCCCTCGGGCGCTGGAAGTACCTGGTCTCTAGCTGGTCCAGCATGTGTCAAAGGAGGCTGCTTACTTGGTGGTGGTGTAGAGCACTTAAGATGAGGCTTACTAATTTGGCATAGGAAAATATTAAGTATTGAAAATTAAATATGTATGGAAGAATGGGTTTTTTATTCTGCTGTCCTCTTTTTGGGTTTTGTTTATGGACTCTAAGCTTTTCTCCATATTTTTATGAAATAAGATTCTACCTTTTTAATTGTAGCTGAAATGTTCTGGTATTCTAAAACTCTGGATATAAAAACTCAAATACAACAGCAAGTAAAGTGAAAATCAAAAATGGTGAAATACTTAGCCAATAAAACTCTGGAATCCTCTGATTTATGGGTCTATTGGCTTTTGTTTGGGTGCCACACTGCCCAAGTCCTAGAAAGCAAAGGAAGGTTCTAGGAGAATAAAAAGCCACCCACTGAAGGAGAAGACCAGGTTCAGGAACACCTAAGGAACCTGAAGGTGCACAAGTCCATGGGACCCAATGGGATGCATCCACGGGTCCTGAGGGAACTGGCAGATGAATTTGCAAAGCCACTATCCATCATATTTGAGAAGTCATGGCAGTCTGGTGAAGTGCCCACAGACTGGAAAAAGGGGAACATAACCCCCATTTTTAAAAAGGGTAAAAAGGAAGACCCAGGGAACTACAGGCCGGTCAGTCTCACCTCAGTGCCAGGCAAGATCATGGAGCAGATACTCCTAGAAACTATGCTAAGGCACAGGGAGAATGAGAAGGTGATTGATGACAACCAACATGGCTTCACCAAAGGCAAGTCATGCCTGACAAATCTGGTGGCCTTTTATGATGGGGTTATAGCACTGGTGGACAAGGCTACAGCAACTGATGTCATCTACTGATGTCAGCGGTTGACATGCTGGAGGGATGGGATGCCATCCAGAGGGACCTTGACAGGCTTGAGAGGTGGGTCTGTGCTAACCTCATGAAG
>NW_010311572.1:58632-86542 GCF_000700745.2 Antrostomus carolinensis
CTGGGGAGGGACTTTTCATAAGGGCAGTTAATGACAAAACAGGGGGAAATGGCTTTAAGCTGAAGGAAGGTAGGTTTAGATTAGATATTAGGAAGAAGTTCATCACTGTGAGGGTGGTCAGACACTGGAACAGGTTGCCCAGAGAAGCTGTGGATACCCCCTCCCTGGAAGTGTTTAAGGCCAGTTTGGATGAGGCTTTGAGCAACCTGGTCTAGTGGACGGTGTCCCTGCTCATGGAAGGGGGGTTGGAACTAGATGATCTTTAAGGTCCCTTCCAACCCAAACCATTCTATAAATCTATGATTCTATGAAGAATGTGGGACATTTATAAGTTGATCTGCACAGAAAAGTGATACCCACAGTTGAATTTTTGCTTATTTTTCTACAGAAATATCTTAACCCAGTTTCATGGAAAGTTTCCTAGAGCATTTATTATTGGTTAATCTGCATTTAGTGGATTGGATTTGGGATAGTACCCTCCTATACCTAAGGAAAGTTATGCTGATAAAAAGATGCCAAGTCTTCTTATTTTATTTCCTATATCTTAATGTGAAATTGGCACTATAATTAGATAATTTGAAAATGTAATAGAACTTTTGTCCTTGAATTAATACAGACAGATTACAATGACAGCTCTGAGCCAGCAGATAAAATGGAGAAAAGATAGCATAAAGTGCATGGAGTCACCATATAATAGTAATTTTCAGTGTTCTTGTAATAGGTACTGTCTAACAATTACACATTGCCTAGGGAGAATTCATAGGCTTGGTGTAACAAATAATAAAGCACATTATCATGTGGAGAAGAGGAGGCTGAGGGGAGACCTTATTACTCTCTTCACTGCCTGAAAGGAGGTTGTAGTGAGGTGGGTGTTGGTCTCTTCTCCCAAATAACAAGTGATAGGACAAGAGGGAATGGCTGTAAGTTGCACCAAGGGAGGTTTAGGTTGGATATTAGGAAAGAATTCTTCACTGAAAGGGTTGTCAAGTATTGGAACATGCTGCCCAGGGAAGTGGTGGAGTCACCATCCCTGGAGGTATTTAAAGGACATGCAGATAGGGAACTGGGAGACAGGGTTTAGAGGTGAATGTGGCAATGCTAGATTTATGTTTGGACAAGATGATCATAATGGTCTTTTCCAACCAAACTATTCTATGATTCTATGATCAAAATAAGTGTATGAATTAATTTAGAACCTCAAAAAGTACAGAAGTTCTGTAATTCTTCTAGGAAGCTCAATCTGCATTAGTAACTTCATCAAAATGAGGACATATATTAGGTCCCCTATTGCAGAATAATGCAAGTATCTTTAACAAAAAATAGAGGTTTGATTGCAGAGTGAGATGATAGACTTTCATTGTTTTGGCTGTAATAAAGACAGATGCATGACATGATGTATTTAAAATGAACATTTTTACTCACTAAAGCAATACAAATTATGTACTCTATATGTAGCACTAGACTGACAGATTTCTGGGAAGACAGAAACAATGTCAGTTTGCATTACCACAATAGCATTACTTCAAATGGTCCCTACCACTGTAAATGAGATAATAATCCTGGCTCCTGACCTATTGTATTTATACTAAGATCCTTTTCTTCTTTTACATACACTAGCACCATTTCCTCTAAAGTCAATGGGTCAAACTCTGCTCTTAAACACAGTTACCCAACCCCATTCATTTTGGTGTAGCAATGGTGGAATTTAGCCTGCTGGCTCATTTGATGCAATGACTTTCCTGCCATTTGCAGGCCAGATGGGCTGACACGTCCATTAGACCTGTGGCTGTTACAGCGTACAGTGCTCCATAATTCTTTTGATCAATTAAGAAACAAAAGTGCTCCTGAAATTTAATTTGCTGTATCTTTATAGGGTTTTTTTCAGTATAATGAATCCTGAGTAGTGTAATTATCATTAGAAGAGGCACTAAATAAAACTACCAATTTAAAATATTGAACAAAGTATAGATCTGTGGGCAAAATGTAGCTTATGTAAAGAATTATTCTATCCCCCTCAGTATTTTATGAAAATGTTGTTTGGCCCTTAGGAATGTATATCATAATGATCTTCAAATCTCTTATCCATTAAAAAAATACATTACCATTAAAAAACATTAAATGGAAGAGTCTTACATCACAAAAAATTACAAAACCTACTTTATGAATGGAAACAAGTGTGCATACTCATTCACTCAACAGTTACTTCCAACAGTTGGCTAGAATATAGACCAGAATAGCACTTGGTAAAATATAATTAAAGTTATAAAGACTTTAAAAATATAAGATTAGTGTTTCCCTTCTGATTAGACTTTACAGATGGCTTTGCCACTTGACAAAAATTTTATTTTTAAAGTATAGTAGTTCTTGATGAGCAAGTGTTGATTTGTGGAGTGAAGTAAGGAGTAAAGAGAAGTAAAGTTGTTCAGTGATTGCTCTACAGACTTACTCTTCCTGGGTTCCAGTTCTAGTTATGCTACCAATTTCCCATAACATCTACAGAAGTCCTGAATTAATTTGATAACCATACTTATAAGCAACTCATGTAGGTCTTTGTTTGGAAAGAAATTAGATGACTCGGAATGTACATAGGTAATACTGAATTTTTCAAGAGCACCTCAGCTCCTAGCTTCATCTTTAGGTGACTAAAATGTAGTTCTGAGAAATCAAGTCCCATTAAATTTAAATTATATGCAAGCTATATGTACACTGGTAGTACTTTCCTGGTACAGAAATATCAATATTCCAATGCAGATAAGTGCTCCAAGAGGAAATTCAGTAGGAACTGTAAAGTGATGTGTATTAAGTCAGCACTGGTACATTAAATGACCCTCCGAGTGGAGCAAGCTAAATTGGTCAAATTCCATATACACTAGGCAAGCAACATTAATGCTGGGAACTCTGCTGATACAGCCTGTCAGTCAGACATAATAACTCTTAGTACCCTGCATTAGCTTAACTCTGTCAACTGAAACCCATGTAGAGGACCTGCCCTTAGTTCCTAAATGACTTGTGAAATGACACTTAAACTCTGAAGCCACATAGACACCTTTGGAAGGGTGCATTTTTGTTCCTAAACACTCCCTTGCGAATACTCTGTTCAAAGTTATGAAAGTTTTCAGAAAAGACCCTTTCTGGACCTAAGGACACAATCTTTGAGATGCAACACTAAAAATGGGGAAGTTGTGGTCCACTTGCCTTTATAGACCCAGGGCCAGGGCTTGCTTTTGGGATAGGAATTCAAGTCCTCTCAGATGAGAATTAAGTTGGAACTAAAGTCTCTCATTTTAGCTCATTCACAGGCCTCTGGGTAGAAAGCGGACAACATCCTACTAAGGTGTGAAGGTGTGGTTTCCTTAGTTTCTCTTGCTCTTCCTCTTGGAGTTCTCTGTTAATGAAAAGTCCTCGAGGAGCTGAAATTTGCAGAGCACACAGTGTGCAGATAGATTTATCTCAGAAATATTGCCACAATTTGATAATGAGGGGTCCACAGAGACCAAGAAGAGATAATTAGCATTGATGCTTGACTTTCTGTTTCAACTAGATATTATTTCACCAATTTATATGACAGTCCTAAAGGACAGAAAGCTCTTTTTTTTTTTTTTAAGAAAAAAACAAATCTATGGAATGAACAGGAAGGTCTTTGTGTCCTGCCAAGGTACAACTGCATGAAACCTTCCTTGTTGAGTGCTTTGAAGTCTTTAGAGAAAAGTGCAATACAACTGCAGGTTGTTGTTATGAAACGTACAGAGACTTCTTCCCTCCAGTTTTCCTCTCATGTTGTCTGTGACTACCACCTAATTTCCTGTTTGGCTTCTGTCCTCAGTTCTTCCTAGCACAATTGCCTGTTGGCAAAACTGCTTTGCACGCTGGAACAACAGTGTTTGTCCAGACAGTTACCAAGCACTAAACCTCCTCATATATCTCTCATATATGAAGTTTTTTCATATTTTTAGATCTGTAGTAATATTAAAAAAAAAAAAAAAGCTCTTTGTGGGAATATATTCAGCCTCTTTGTCATTGACTTCACCTTCTGTCACATTTTTGTGCATGTTCTACAAGCTTATGGGTATGACTGGTTTTATTTGAATTGCTGGTTTCTGAGACAGAAAAGAAAGATCCTGAATTCTCTGCTTCTAGCAGCTGAGAGGATTTAATACCTCACTGTGGCTGAGGTACTGGGATGGTAGTAATGTTGTATTCTGGTTGCCTAAACACAATTTGCAATATTTACACAGCTTAATTTTTAACGCAACAATTGTCTTTATGTGCTTCTAAGTGAAATAAATGCAATCCTTTTTCTTCCTATTCTTTATACTAGACCTTATTCAGTCCTGAAGCGGCAATGGGAAAAGTGCTTAATTTTCATTAGAAATATTTAAAGCACTTTTAAAACAAGCTTCTCTGTGTTGCACTGCTGCATACAGGTACTTATTCTAACCACTACTGAATGCTTAGAAGTCATCTTTATGTTAAGATACTCCTGAACCCATCTGCTGCTCTGTCTCCTGGCATTACTATATCACCCATAACCTTCCTTTTGCAAGCTTTCCTGTTGAGGCCCATGTGTGCAGTCTGCTCAGGATCCCAAGCTCAGTTTGCATCACAGGCACGGCCACTTAAGAACAGCCGGAGAGCTCTGCCTGCACTGACTGCTGCCCAACTCCCTCCATCAGCCTTGAACTTTGAGCATGGCCCATTCACTTTAGCTGGGTATTTCAACTGGGGAAAATTTGACTGCACAATTCTTATAAATGATGGAGAACAGTGCATGGTTTACTCAATTTATTACACCTTCTTCTTGTTCTCTTGTCACTGAGTTGCACAGAAGTAAGATGATCGTAATTACTGAAAGCCCTGTGGTTTGGGCAACGTTAGATTTTTCTATAATGAGCCGTCATTATGATTTGGGAGAAGCTTGTTTTGCTTGAATGGTTTATCAGAAGTTTAGTGTCTGTTAATTGTTTCTTGTTGTTGGCCCTTTTTTTTTCTGCTTTCTTATTTTTTATTCTCTGACGTTTCTGTTTGGATTCCAAGAAGGAAGCATTTTTGTTTATCTAATACTTTAATTAAACTACACTCCAGTCTTATTCAAGCATATCACTGTTGGTATTAAATAATAGAAACAAATTGCCAACTTCAGGACAAAAGTCAGCGACATGTTTTGAAGGAAGACATGCAGTGTTACTGATGCAAATTTGTACTGATTTGTTGCAAATGTACAGTAGTGTTTTGACACTGGGAGGAAGAATTTTCTTGTGAGATGAGGATATCCAGTGGAAAAAGGTCTGTAGCATTCATTGTGTTTCTGTTTCTTCAGTGGAGTGTCAGAATACAGCCCTGCAGACCCTTGGTTACCCAAGGAAGTTGTGGATGCCCCCTCCCTGGAAGTGTTTAAGGCCAGGTTAGATGAGGCTTTGAGCAACCTGGTCTAGTGGGGGGTGTCCCTGCTGATGGCAGGGGGGTTGGAACTAGATGATCTTTAAAGTCCCTTCCAACCCAAACCACTCTATGATTCTATGATCAGACAATGTACCTCTTGTGCTCCTGGGAAGGAGTGATTTTCGTTCTTAGACTGAGCTTTGTAAATCTATTGCCTTTTCCCTGTACCACTGAGGGATTTTCTGGGCATGTTGTAAGGGGACACAGGTTCCTCAGTTCTTCTAATGACCAGTTTGAGGAGCTCTGTTGGCCATGCAGGGACTCTTCCAAATCAAAAGCTCTCTCCCCTTCCCTCCAGTGGTTGCTGGGAGATATATATCTGCAGTCTTTGTTTTGCTTCCCTGTTTTATTTCCCAAGATCTATGTGGCATCTTATGGTCATACAGTACGCAACTGATTTAACAGGGCAATACAAAATTGCTGTAACTGACAACTGGAAAATGCCACCTCCATAAACACCAACCTGGATCCCTAATTCTGTCCTTGCCTCTGATTTGTGTGGCCGGAGTCAAATCACTCGAGACAGAATGATGAAAACATTTACTTGCCTGCAGATGTGGGTTACTGCTTTTTGGGTTAAGAACATTGATAGTTTCTGTACATGTTCTTAGTTTTAATTTGGCGACTAGCTTTCACTTGTATGCTACTAACCTAAATATATTTGAATTACCTGTTTATTTACCATTATTTCCTCTTTTCATCTAAGCTGGCCAACTAAAGCCTTGTGGGCTCTCTGTTGTGAAGATGAAGCAGCTGGTGAGTGTGCAGTGCTTTGCAAATGTATCTGGAGACACATACATATTTTAAAAGAATTTAACATTCCTCCATGACTTATTTTGCTTGCTGTCTGACACATTGCACAGCATGCTAACAACAAAAAAATTTTATATAACACAGGCAGTATACAATTTAATGTATTTGGAGTAACAGTAACCATGATTAGAGGACTGAGTTATGTGGTATGACTGATATAAGCAGTCCATAGGAATGTCTGTTACTTCACCTTGCTGAGTGCTTTTATTTTCTTAACAGGCCTAAATATTTCTAAAATAGTCAGGCTTTCTTAAAATAACAGGCAGGACTCACTGGATTTTACTTATTTTAATGTGGAAGTCTTTACTTGAATAATTCAGTGTGACATGTAGTTTCCAGATATGTAACTTGAATTCCAAAACTAGTTCATATACTCATGATAGTTCTAAGTAAGTCACTGAAGGTTTTACATTTTTAAAACTTAACCCCCTAGTAGTGAAGGGGAGGGAAAAAAAAGCGCATTCTTGATGAACACAGAAAAGGAAACAGGAGATTCAAGTTCTAGATAAGGTCTGAACATTTGTAATTATAAGTTAGAATTGAATCTATATTTATATTTGCTGTGTTTTCCTTCAATTTAAGCTAGCTAAATTGGATAAGAGGAATGTCAAAGATGCACAGTGTGTAGTGATTGCACTTTTCTCTGCATTCATCAAAGAAACCTGCTCCAGTGAAAAGCCGAAGCACAAAATTGTTATGAATTACTGTTTCTTTCTAGCATACATATATAAATAGAACTTTAAAGTATGTAACAGGCATGCATAGGGCACATGTGAGCAGAGGCCCTGCAGAAGTAGGTACAGATTGAGGAGCTTCTCTGCAGTTTTCAGGGACAGCAAGCTCACTCAGCCTTCCTCTCTGCCACCTTCTCACTCCATCACTGGACAGACAGACCAGTGCTGTGCAGCACACTTAGAGGGACTCACAGATGAGGTGTTTGAAGGAGACATATACTGAGCTTTCTGCAGTAAGGTGTGTCCTTGTCAGTGTGTGCAAGGCTACTGTGTGCCTGGACTTCCCTGAAGTGGCTTCGTTTGCTGCCTTTAGACTTCGTCCAAATGTAATTTGAGGATAAGGAGGTAGTTGCTCAGGATTTCCAACTCCCTGGAAATGTGGCAGGAGCCACTATTGGGTGTTTGTAGCTTGTGCATGCACAAGTTTTATAGCTGGAGCTGTACAGCACTGGGTCTGATGTGCATCAGCTGCACCACACTTGCTCTGCACATCCTGTGCAGGGAGTGGGAGCCTGGGCACGGTGTGTTACCCTGAGGAGTGTGACTGTAGTGCCAAAGGTCTTCACCTTTCCTTTTGGCTCAGGAAATCCAGACAAGTGGGATTTCTCAGTTCCCGTGTGCAAGTGTAACTGCCTGATTTCATCTGAACAAGGGGATAAAAGGTTTCTTCTGAATCACAGATTAAATCAGACCATGAGTTTCTCAAATAGAACTTTTGAATCACAGAATCACAGAATCGCAGGGGTTGGAAGGGACCTCAGGAGATCATCTAGTCCAACACCCCTGCCAAAGCAGATTCCCTACAACAGGTTGCACAGGAAAGTGTCCAGGCGAGTTTTGAACATCTCCAGAGATGGAGACTCCACAACCTCTCTGGGCAGCCTATTCCAGTGCTCCGTCATCCTTACAGTAAAGAAGTTTTACCTTAAGTTTTTATGGAACTTCCGGTGTTCCAGTTTTTGCCCATTGCCCCTTGTCCTGTCACTGGGCACTACTGAAAAAAGCCCAGCCCCATCCATTTGTCCCCCACATTTTAGATATTTATAGACATTGATAAGATCCCCTCTCAGTCTTCTCTTCTCCAGGCTGAAGAGTCCCAGCTCTCTCAGCTTCTCCTTGTAAGGCAGATGCTCCAGGACCCCCATCATCTTTGTGGCCCTCCACTGGACTTTCTCTAGAAGATCCTTGTCTTTCTTGAACTGAGGAGCCCAGAACTGGACACAGTATTCCAGATGTGGCCTCACCAGGGCAGAGGGGGAGGAGAACCTCCCTCAACCTGCTGGCCACGCTCTTTTTAATGCACCCCAGGATACTGTTGGCCTTCCTGGCCACAACGGCACACTGATGGTTCATGGCCATCTGCTGTCCACCAGCACACCCAGGTCCTTAACACTATATCGTAATAAAACAATCTCTGTCTTAGGATGTAAATGGCTTAACAGTTGAGATCTGTAGCTAAATTGCAGTTTCTGCAATAACAAGCCATTGCTACAAGAAATAAAGCAGGAAGAGAGTAGCACAGAGTACAGGAATGAAAAAGCACAACATTATTGTTTCTTACGGCTTCTCTTAATCTCTCATGAGGTTCGTTTGTATGACCTTTAGCCACTTTTACTTCATGATATATGGTGTATTATTCTTAGGCAGAGAGTAAGACAGTTAATCTTTCTGTCAGAGGAGTACTCTTGCAATTCACACTGTAGCTGGAATTAGAAATTGGTGAAGCTACAGGTGAGACGTCATGTTCTGCAGCAAGGAGGCTTATTAATTTTACCTGTGCTGGTGCTCCAGAATGGACCATCTGGTTCTGTAAATAACAAAATTAATTTACGTGCTGGCCAGCTAGCAGCAGTTCCATTATGTTAAACACCTGTTATCATTTAAAGACATTTTACTGAATATAATGCATTAGCTGTATATTATTGGTGCTAAGGATGCACACAGAAGTATGTCATCCACTTACATGGTTCAGATGTTGCTTAAATGATCTGTTGAATTTGCTGAAGAGCTTATGCAAGAAACAATTACATTTAGGAGGATCACCAGAGACCATTCTTAATTATCTTAAATATTTCTGATTACTGCATTCAAAATACATGCTCCTGTCTGTCATGGTATAGGATACTTGTGAGAATGATTATATGTTGTATTCTAGTGGCTCTTCCTGTTTATTTCAGGCTTTTATTCAGTAACTAAGGAGGAATATGCGTAGATACTATCATATTATTACCAAGAAGTGAAAAAATATCCAGGGAAAACTGATAGAAATTGCCAAAAAATGTCACCAGACAAATCTTGCAATTGTCTCTCATTTGGAGAATGAAAGACATTCATTCTTTCAGTCTTTCAAGAAATGTTTTGTTTTTGCAATGATATTTTAGTCCCTAAAGGTCTGTGGTTTTAAAATATTGTTGTATAGTGTTCCATGAAGTAAAAAATCCTTCAGAGAGAGGAAAAACTCTTTCAGACAACAAGAAACTTGATTTACACTTTATTATATGTTTTGTAGAGTAAACTGAAGACTAGAAAACTTCTTGGGAAGTTAACACTTATTATGGAGTGAAATTTCAGGAAGGTGGGATGGCCTGTGTAGTGCCTCTGACTATTTTGCTCTTAGCCAACTGCAAAGCCACAAATAAAATCTTTTGTGTAGCACAATGGTCTTCATCTCCTAATTTCTCCTAAACTGCGTAATCAGCAAGTCTCTTGTCTGAGGTGTAGACAGGAATCCAATATAAAAATGAGAGACAGTAAAATTATCAGTCTAGAAAAGAGGCACATGTCTGTCTTCCTGATAGATTTTTTTTTTTTTAAATATTACTGTGTCTTTTACTGACAATTTTCTTTTCATATTTACTTTAAACAGCAACACAGTTTTTCTCTCACTTCAGTGCTTTCAGTCTCACTTCGATGTATGTGAAACGTGTGCTATCAACACTCAAGTTCAAGATGATGTTAATTTTGTTAGGGTTTCATGTGTCTTGTAGTCCTGTCTGGATGCATATAAGAGTTAGATATGTATAATAAAAGCACATAGCTAGTTGAACTAGAAGTTTTCATCCCACCAGTCATCTTTGGAATCATCTAGATGTTTCCAGATTAAAAATCGGTGCCCTAGAAATGTTAACATACAGGTTTTTCTTTGCTCTTACATGTATTAAATGCTCTTAAAACATCTTGGTTCATAATAAAACAAAATAGCACTGTGTGGGTCACTTGCTGCATATGAAAAATTCCTTTGAAGTTTATGATTTCATCCAGGAAAAAAGGTAAGGTGACCTACCCAGGGGCAATGTGTACTTTAGAAATGACAGTTCATCAAGGAGGCATTCCTTTTTAAGTGACTATCCGTGAGGATCCTCTGTCCATTTCAAATACAGCAAGTGGGAACATAAGTGGAAAGCAAAAATAGCAAAGAAGGAAGTCAAGCATGAACAAAGAGAAACAAATAAAACTTTTCAATTAGTCAAATGCTCATCCCTCTTCGGTATGATAGAATGACAAGAGAAAGCAGAGAGCCCTGAATTTTAAATTTCCTCATTTGTGACGCTTCTGCCTCAATAGACATTCACAAAATACTATTTAAGGCTTCTAATATTAAACAAACTTTAATGTTGATAAATTCAGACTGATACACCTTTTTTGGTTTGAGATATTAAAATGTAAAAATTACTACTGTATACTGATTGCAGAAAAACTTGTGTTGGAAGGGACGCCTGGAAGTTCAGCCTCAGTTCTGCTGACATTACCTCATGTAGAACAACAATGAAAACATTAGACAGAAATGAAATTAAAATTCAAAAGGAATTTCAGAAACTGATACATATAATTTTTAAAACCAAACAAATCAGAGACTATATTTTGCAGCACACTAAAAAAATATTTTTATTCCAAATCAACATAAAAATATAATTAAACTTTAAAATTTCCTATTGTAAATAATTGTGTTTTTTTTCGGTTAGTTCTAAGGTATACTCCTGTTAAAAGGACAAAATTGTTCAGGAGCACACCTTTAATTCTTTTGGGTGAAGGGACTGGCAATCATTCTTATAAACATAATCAAAAAACAGGATTGTAGGAAGTACAGTATAGACATAGCTATCATTTCCTATTCAACCTAATCAATAGAAAGGATGAGACATCTCTGGGATGTTATCCAGGCAGTAGGTGGTGGTATTCTCCATATGAAGATGCACCTCTCCATTAACTTTAGAAGTAGGCATGGTGACTCATCAACAAATGCATAAATGTTTAGTAAAATGGATCTGAAAGTATCTGTTCCCTGAAAGTACCTTTTACTTTCTTGTAAGTTTAAAGGGAGCCTGAGATGACTAGCTCAGATAAAAAGGTCTACATCTGGTTGAAAGAAGCCCATCCCAGAAGTGAAGAAGTGTAAATAACCAAATGAAGGATAAAACCTGGTTATTACTTTACAGTAATGGCAATGTTTTGATGTACATTAACTGCTGACATTTAATTACCAACAGACTTTGGCTACAAAATCAGATCTTTTGTATATAGAAGTCTGTGTGTACAAGGAGAAGACTGTAAAAGACATCTTGAAGAGATTACGTGAAGTGAAATGACTGTTTTTCCACATGATTTCGCAACTAAATTAATGATAAAAAATATAAATTGCGCTGCGGTACGCATTTGTCATAACTGTTCCTCAAGGAAAAAATATTTGTATAGACAAAGAAAAAAAAAATGGTGCAGACAAATTGTGTCTCTGGAGGTTTAAACTTCTTTTCTTTTTCTTTCTATCTTTCTTTTTTTTTCTTAAACCTAACTGTTTTGGAGTTATATGGAATAATTGTTTGATTTTTTTGTTTGTTCATTTAGTTTTATTTTATTTTAAAGAAAATGCCAGTGACACTGTATGTAGTTTTGGAGACGTACATTTAATTAGCCACATTCACTCTTCCTGAAGTGAACCAGAGGTGAGTGAAACTATCATCTGTTTCTCCTGGCACTTTGGATTGATTTGGGAGTACGACATTTGCCCTGGGGGAGAGAGGCATTGCGTCTGCACAGAGCTGAACAAATGTTTTTTAATTAATAATTTATTCAGCTCATGCATTTCTTTGTCTGCGTGTAACAGAACACCCCTGGGAAGATCACTGTGAACAGAGGCTGAACTTGGGACCTTGAATCTGAAACCATGAATATCTACTGCCAAAACCTTCATCTTTGTCTAACAAAGCTACTTTGGCATCATAACCCCGTGGTGGGGTCCCTTCTCTCTACAGAGTGTTTTTTCCCTGGATATCAGTCAGTCACTGTTTAACTGACTGATTGACGCTCAGCCAAATTCAATCTTTTATTAAGTAATTAATTAAATTTATTAAATTACGCAGAGCCTGTTTAGGTGACCCAAATTAACATAATGCTAATAATATACCATGTTTAACAGAAGAAATACAAGATGCAGTTTTCTCCTGCCAAGTTTCCAGTCCAATTTCTTGCTGAGGTTACCGAGTCAGTGCGATAGACTGGAAATAGTTGTTTCCAGCCTCTGTCCCTCTCGAGGTAGCTCATGTCTGTGTCATGGGACCCCAAACTCTGCTGGTGTTAACCCAGAAGAACAGAACAATTTTGGGTAGCAATCAGTTTTGACGGGAGGGATTTCCCCTTCTCTCCTGTGACTTGCCAATGATTTGAGCTACATCGTTTGGATGTTGCTGGGATTTTTAAGAAACTCTTAATAACATATCTAGAAAGAAAGAGAAACAACACTGAGCAAGGCCAAAGACTAGCTCAGCCTCCTGCCCTCAACAGGCGAGTGCAGCAAATACCTGGGGAGGGGACATGAGGACAAGTGGTGCTTTTTCTCCCTGCAGGAACTTGCAGGTTTGGCAGAGTTCCCAGCCTAGGCACTGCCCACTGGCCATATCCATTAAAGCATATCAAAGTTCAATCAAAAGTTAATTATGGCTTTTGGCTCCTTGTACTTACATCAGAGAAGCAGCAGAGATTTCTGGGAAGTTTGGTACAGTGGTTTTGCATACCTGTGTAATTATAGTGCTACAGTGCTGCTAGTTGTCAGGAGATACATGAACAAGGTCACATCACGACAGCAGGGCTAGTTGCGTACCTCATCCTCAGATGAAGAGGGCTTTTCTTGAGCATCTTAGCTATAATTTAGCTTCATTGCCAGAATGATTTCAGCAGAGTATTTTTGTCCTGGAAGCATTTATAAGCATTATATTATGAACATTTATGGGAGGACAGTAGAGGATTTTCCAGCCTAGCCTGACACATCAAGCGATGTTATTTGTTTCTGCTGCCACACTGGATGAGCAGTAACTCTGCTTCCAGTGGGACAGTCGGTGTTTATGAGAATCATGGTTTCTGAGAAAAGTCCCTCCAGTCACACTCATTTGTTTAAACTGTTCACAGAAGGTAAACTCAGAAGGGTCACAAGTACAGGTTTATTAATTCATTTTTTTTTGTGCAGACTTTGTCTTCCTCCCTAACCCAACAAACTATAACAGCCTCAGTGATGCAGTGCATAGGAATGTAATAAATGCCAGGGTCTCGCTACATCTATGAAAAGGCAGCCATCAGCCCCTTGTATTGGTGTTATGAGGTGTTAGAATCATAGAATCACACACTGGATTGGGTTGGAAGGGACCTTAAAAATCATCTAGTTCCAACCCTCTGCCATGAGCAGGGACACCGTCCACTAGGCCAGGTTGCTCAAAGCCTCATCCAACCTGGCCTTAAACACTTCCAGGGAGGGGGCATCCACAACTTCCTTGGGCAACCAGTTTCAGTAACTGACCACCCTCACAGTGAAGAACTTCTTCCTAATATCTAATCTAAACCTATCCTCTTCCAGTTTAAAGCCATTACCCCTTGTTCTATCAGTACCTGCCTTTGTAAAATGTCCCTCCTCAGCTTTCTTGTAGGTCCCCTTCAGGTATTGGAAGGCCACCATAAGATCTCCTCAAAGCCTTTTTTTTTCCAGGCTGAACAGCCCCAAGGGTTAATCTTAGGGGTCCTGCCCTAAAACACTGGCCAGTAAAAACTCCTAGCAGTGCTCTGTATGAATCAACCAAATAGCAGGTGCAGTCAACTGAATTCAACACAGTAACAGGAGCTTCTTTCTCCCCCTCCTCCCTGGTACACCAGGGCAGAAGTACCTATAATTTTTCTCTTTGAATGAATTGTTTGCTGTCCCAGAGATTTAAAGCCAGATTAATTGTTTTATGGGCGGTAACAAACAATTATACCATATCTATTTAGATTTTTGTTTAGTGCAGACTGCTTGACAACGTGGTCTTTGTCAGCTAGTGCTTTTATGGGAAGGGTGGGAATTTTCAAAAGCAGTGAAGTGATTTAGGAGTGCAGTGGGTCTGTTTGTTTTGTGTTTCCAAATAACACACAGCTAGTATAATGAATGCATTTAAGCATGATTTTTGTTTTCCCTCACAGAAGTCTTCTATATGCCCAAGGTTTGACTGCAGGGTGTGAACACAGTAAAAAAATACCTGTGAGGTCTAAGAAACTCAGCACACAGGTTGTGGTGGATGCACAAAATCCTTTGCAGGTGTCTCTGGAGACTTGATATGCTACAACCCGCATAACAGGGAGGGTATTACCCAAAAGGATTGCAGAGAGAAGAGTATAGGGACCTCCACCCTTGCCATGCTCTACATCAGGGAAATTAGAGACCCAAGTTTAAAACTCTCCAATGTTTAGATTGCAGTAGGGACTAGGTAAAACATCTTCTCTCTCTGGCTAGATCCCACAGGTCTTTTTCGTACTTTTCCAGGTGGGTTTGAGCCCATGAAGTTCTCATCTGGAGCTATGTTTTTCCCCAAAATGGGAGGTGTCGAGGACCTGGTCTTTATTCTGCCATGCTGGGGAGGTGCTGTTATGGATCCCACCCTGCACCTGTGAACTTTCCCTTTGCCCTGGAGGTGTCAAAGTCAAAGATTTTGGTTTGAGCATGGCTTATCTGTGTTTAATTTTACATATTTGCTCAGGTGCTACCTTTCGTGTGTGTAAGGTTCAATGATGTCAATTATTCTTACAGCTTTATTTACAGTAAACTAGCAACATAGAAAAGCCACCTCTGGAATCAGGATCCCTTTCCTGACTTAACCTGAGCAATTTTTCCTGAAGAATTTAGTAAAACAAGCAATAGAGTGCTTCAGAAATTCTGGGAGTCCCTGAGGCAGAGCAACGGCTCTAGAAAATGCATTTAACTGAAAACATACAAAATGTCTTAGATGGCTTAGTAGAAAATGTCCTGAGCTTCAGTTTTGTAAATGTGCTAGTTCAGAGATGTGGTAATAAATATTAATTTTATTTTGACATTTGAAAAAGACATTTGAATGCTGCGTATGTGCAGTGCAGCATGATTAAAAATTATTGTGGTGTATGAAATTTATGTTTTAGCTAGTGTGATTGCAACCCTCTAAAAATGTGTAAGGCTGTAATCTTTTAAAATTGTTTTTGCAGTAGAGAGATTAAAATTCAGTGAAGCAGTTCATATATTTTTAAACAATCATGTTAATTTGGAAATGATTCAAATAACATTCATTCTATTTTAAACATAAGCTATAATGATCAGTGTTCATGATTTATTTCCAATAAAAATAACCATGTCCACAAAGATCCGAGTAAAAAAAAAAAACCCAAAACTTTTCTTATACCATGGGCCACCATAGAGGTGACACCAGCTGACTTAGTTTGTAGCAGACATGGGAGAAAGACTAAATGTATTTCCACTTCAGATCAGCCCTTTATTTCAGAATATGGGATAGTTTTTCTTACACCTTCCCCTCCTCCCATAGCCTTGCTCTCAGTTGGATTGCCTACCCTGGAATTTCCCTTGTGTGGCAGCAGAGTTGGACTCCAGATGCTTTACTGCAGGCTGGGATCAGACAGCAGCTGACAGCCTGTGTGGATGCAGTTCTGCTGGATTTACTTTACAGATAAGGGTCTTACGTCAGGGTTGTAATGGCTCAAATTAAAATTGGAGTGTAATGAGAATTAAGTTTGTGTGCTTCTGAATGGAAGAAAAAAAAATAAATGGATAATAAAATCTTTAGAAATGGATAGCACAGCATAGTGTTTTCTTAATGATTGGTCTGTGTCCTCATATTCAGTGATTTCTGTCAGTTTTGGATTTCTCTCCGTTTAAGGTTATAAGGTGTTTGTAGCTCTTCTGGATAACAGTTTACCCTTGTGTTGGTTGGACCACAATGAGAGATGCCAATCCTGAAGCTGTATTCTTTTGTCTTCTGATAGGACTACCATGGTTCCTTCTCCATTATTCAGCATTGACTTTCACCCTTAGTGTATTCTGGGCTTTCCAAGGCCTTTACAAAGTCAGTGTGTATGCATTATTTCGGTGACAAGCACAGGCATTACATATTTCTAACCCCCATGGACCTTTGCAATCCATGTCTCTTCATCTGTCATGAGCATGAGTGGTGCAAGATACTGTCCTGCATCTTGATTTATTGACTGGACTCCTTGGATGGACCCCAGATTTGACTTACTACCAGCCTCGTCCAGGGCACTCAACTGAGACTTCTCCATCACCACCCTGGCCCTGCACAGGTGCTTGGGACTGTGCCCTGCTTGGGGGGCTGCCTTGCTGTGCAAGGCCCACCACCTCAAATCCCAGCTTATTGCCCCAGAGATGGTCCAGTTCCTCCTGGACAGTGTAGGTACAACGTCTCTGTCTAGGCCAGCAGAACAGAATGTATGCAGAGCTGCAGTTAGTTGGTGGCAATGGTGAAACTAGTTGCAAAATATAACGGTTTCACTGAAGAACTTGAAATTGCATGTTGGCTAATGGTGCTGTGTGTTGACTGAGTTTTGCTGGAAAAATGTCTGTAGAACAGATGTTTCTGTAGAGTACATTTTGACAAACTTTATGACTTACCCATTAGAAGTAACTAAAATTAGAGAAAAGATTAAAGATGCAAGGTAGAAAAAAATATCTGAAGAATTCTTGACTGTGTAATGTTGGTGAAAGCACTCTCGATACCTTAAAGGTGCTTGGTATTGCAAAGCATCCTTACAAAAAGGAGGTGAATCCCAGATGATGCTTTCAGACCATCTGTATTTGGTGAGATGCTTTTAACGGACAGATTCTCCCCTTTTCTTCCATATGACCCTAAGGGAAAAAATGCATTAAGGAAGGCTACTTCTGAGGATGTGAGTGTACCTTGCACTGCAAGACAAGACTTCTTCACTTGACTTTAAACTCCAGCAATCACAGTTAACTCCTGAAGTAATGTTTTAAAGAGAGTTACCAACCTCTATGAAAACTGAATTTATCTTTGTTACTCTCTTGAGTTTGACAATGTGGTTTATGATCGCACTTTTTTGCGAATTGTAGACATAAATAAAATCATAAAACAACTCCCTGTGGGAATTTGGAAGACACCTGCACATCATTGTTTTCCATTACTGCTGGACAGGACAAGACTAATATGTGATGGGAAAAAAACTTGTCTCATTAAGAAAATACCACTTATTTGCCAAAACCATAACAGGAATGTGCAGGGAACTCACGATGTGCTGCTGGTTGGTATAGTGGCAAATAATATCAATGTGTAGACCACACATTTGTTGAAGAAACATCAGAAGCATCAAAGAAAACGTAAATCTGTCACACTGTCCAAATCCAGGAGTGGCTGTAGGTACCTACTAGTGATTTGATTGTACTGTATTGTGACTTGTCCCCTGCCACAGGATAGGGAGAATACAGAAAACAAGTGTAACATTTTTTACTTAAAAATTGTATGACATTCACTACCCAGTTTTTACTTGTGGAAAAAACTATACAAATAAAAAAGCTGACAGATGAGTCGAACTCTTTCTGGAAAAAAAAAATACTGAAACAAAATTGCTACTAATGGCATTAGCATACAGAAAAGGTCTTGAAATTCAGCTTGAGAGTCAGTTCGGAAGTGTCATATTTTGCGTCATAGTCATTGGAGATGGCAGAAAGTCCATTTTGGAGTGTGCTCATTTAAACTGTTTTGCATGTAGTCTGGTCAATCTAATTAAGATTTTTTTGTGAAATAACAGGAGATGGGAAATATATATTTCTGAACTGAAATTAAGCTCAATTTTCAGTTTAAAGCTAGATTTCAAGAGCCTCTGCTCCTCTTTAATGTTAAGGGATATAAAAGAAATGTTGCTGGGCACTTGTGGAGTAATTGCTGGAGGTAACTAAAAATCAGAAAATGGCTGTGTCCACACACTAAGGGAAGGTACAGTGTCGAGGATGATCCCAGGGGAAAATTATAGCTGGCATGTGAAGAATCTTCTCCAAGGCTGTCTCCCTACTAGGCCTGTTGTTTATCAAGGAAAAAACAAGAGATGAGAGACAGCGGAGGCTTGTTTTCCAGCTCTTGTCTCTATCACAGCAGGGTACAAGGCTTGATGTATGGTCTATCTGTGATTCTGGATCGACAGCTGGTGCCCCTTTTGACAACTGCTTCCCTTTGTGGACCTTGACTAAACCATAACTCCATACCACTGATCCCCCTTCTTACCCTCATAGAGAGCATCTCTAAGTTTTGATAATTTCTACCATAAAAGGGGAACAGCAGTGCCTTTTGCCAATCACCGTGAAGGTATGACTGGAGTCACTCGAGTTCCACCTTGCAGGTGGAAAAATAGTATAAGAATAGCCCCAAGGAGGGAATTAGGGAAGACACCATCACAGTCAGGGAAGATGCCATCACTGGCAAGTCAGGAATGACTCCGTCTCAGACCTCTGACCCTTGGGACCAGCTGACAGGCTGAGCCTCTCTTCCCCCACATTTGGACGCCTTTAGGTAAGACTAAGACTTAGACTTAGCCAAGGATATTCATCAGAAATTTAGAAGATCTCTAGAGAATTATTTTACTAATTCAGTGCTTTGTAGTAACCTAACACCCTGCTACCGTTAATGGTTTCAGTAATTTGTAACCTCTGTATAAGCATATACTTCTGCAGAGAGTGGTTTATCACTGGCAATCCATACGAATCTATATTAATCTTGTTGCTCTATTAAAGGTGATTTCATTTGCTTAGAGAGTTGCTGCACAATTTCTTGCTGGGCTGCTGCCTGATGAGGCCGTGAGAGTCCATAGGTTGTGACTGGCAGATGGGTACAGGACACTATCAAGTGGATCCGGCACTGACGTGCTCGGACTTGTGGTGTATCGTCGAACTGTGTCCGTCTGTAACCAGCCATCCCAACTGACACGTGCTCAGCAGGACGCTGCTAAATTCTGCAGGTTTAGCTGTGTAAGTCCATAAATCATGGACACAGGAGTGCAGCACACTATTTGGTGCATCCATAGCTGTTGTACCAATAGTGATCGATTGATTCAGTGCATCCGCAGTTGCTGGACCAATAGTACTCGATTGGGCACCACTCAGGATCTAAGCCTAGCCACTCCCAGCTCCTCCAGTTATCTGTGGGTGAGTTGGAATGTAAGGGGGTTTATTTCCTGCGAAATTGCTCTACCAACCCTTTCATGCAACAGCACTGTAACTTCTCCTATTTAAAATAATTTTTTATCACTCCTTGTATAAACTGCATTTAACACGTACCACAGGAACCCTTACCCACATTCTGAAATGCATGTGGTACCATAAATACACAAGATGTGACAAAAAGAAAGCAGTATGACAGGACTGCATGGCAGCTCTGTCTTCTGATGTCAGAAATATTTGTTGTGACCCAGCTCTAATTCAAAATGGGTTATGCTCTTTTCCAAAAGATCATGAAAATTGGTCACAGGGTGACCACTTTGGAGGAACTGTCCAGGCGAAAATCTCTGCACTGACATCCTGACAGAGGAGGAAAATCTGAAGCGAATGAAGATACATGAGTTTTAATCTCATATAATAATTGACTTTTCCACTAAAAACTTTAAGAAGTTCTTTGTGATGTGAACATATCCCCTGGATTTGGAAAATAAACCCAAAGTAATTGGATTTGGAAAATGAACTGATTTTCAGTAGATTGTTAGAGAAGTCCCAACAGGACTTTCAAGCCTCTAGTGACTCGGACTGAACTAGAGCTTATGTTCTTGAATGAAAAGCTGTACATACAATTACTTGTTCCCTGAGCCATACCATGATGCTAATATGTTATCTCTGATGTTTTTGTTTTTGAAAAGAAATTTAGGCAAAAGAAAACTGTGTTTCTGCAACTCTGCTGTGGAAGCTGAAACTGACAGAAGATGATGTCATGGATGTTGCACTTCTATAGCTGTATTTATAAAACATCCTTATATAAAAATCTATATAAATGCAGTTTGGATCAATTTATCTCAGTCTATAGCCTGTAGTCCTCCAGCAGTCTGCTGAGGACATACTGACTGAATTTTTCTGAATCTATTTTTTGTTTCCAGCTGTTATAATATTTTAAAAAGTTAAAAGAACTTGACCTTACTGTGAGTAAAAAGATGTTGTGGTTAAGGTAAGGTTATTAGGTGGTCAGCAACAGGAGTGAAGATGCTCTCTGTACTGCCAGTGGAAACTTGGTAGTTCCTAAAACAAATGCTTTAAAATCTAGTTTGCATTATGAAACAAATCCAGGAATTTGAGAACATTAGTGGGATACAGCATGATGAAGAGAAGCAGTCACTGTAAAACAATAGACTATCTGAAAAGGAACCTGACTGCAGCTAAAAAAAACCCCGAGTCTTGCTCACATCCATTTTCCATCTGTTTTATCACAGCAGAGAGGGGACACTACTTTTTGTAGTATGAAGCTAAGACCTGGTCTTTGAAAGTATCCACTGAAAAAAGAATAGCTGAATGAAAATTTCCATTTTCCTAAAGATGATACGCTTTTCACATAAGCCATTCCATGCTGGGTAAGGGTGTGTTAGGGAAACTCTCCATTCAATGGAAATATCCTGTCATTTTGAAGATTAAGGTCACTAAATAGAAAGCAGAAGGTTACTTATGACAGAAAGACTTTCTGCAAAGGTTCATGACTCACAGGAGGGAACTATGATTGCCTGAAAGGCCTGAAGAGGCATTAAAAGTCAGAGGTCCTTCCCAGCTGCATACTAAACAAAGAGCTATCCTTCCTTCTTTGTGACATGGAGACATTACTTTTTTAATCCACCATAACTACTATGTGATGAAAAGGAGAATGGTGACAATACAGCCAATGAACCTGACTGCTTCTCCAACTGCTATTCAGGAGAAACTGTATGTGTTTGGAGAGAGTCGGAAGCCTGAGGTTTTGAAGGCATAAAACCCAGAGGCAAAATTCTCTCCCAGAATTTCTTGAAAGGCTCCCAGATATGTCCCCATAGTAATGGTATAATTGCAGAGAGCTAATTTAATTTCTGTTATGAAGAATTCTTCTCCAGTTGTGAGTAGGAAAACATATGCATGCAGTTTATTGACAATGGAATAACACTTGCTACCCACTTATTCACTTAAACCATCACAAATCAAATATAATTTATTAAAGTGGAAAATACTATTGCCCTGTATTCCAATTTAACACCAGCACCTGCATTTCATTTGTGTCATAGAAAAATGCAAGCATATTACTTTTTCCCCAATTTCCTATCACGTGTTTGGTCTCCACTCTTCCTCACCTTCCTCCTTGTGTTTTGAAACAAGTTCATTTTGGAGGCAAGACGGTACTTTCAATGCCTTGGTCTGATTCTGAAGTAGAGTCCTAATTGTTAGGAATCAGGTGGTTTGGTTGGTAATGAATTATTTTAGTATTTCTTATGAAGGTTTTGGGGGAAGTTTGTGTGAAGAAAACAATTTTCATGATCTTTTGGAAAAAGTTTTAAAAGGTTCAGTTTTGCACATTCATTTAATAGTTTTTCCAGCAGAGGGCAAGAAAGTATAATAGATGAAAATGGTGCTATTTTCCCGGACAGCCACAGTGGAGCAGTTAAACAGTTCTGTTTAGCCTGAGGAGGGAATATGAAAGCTACTAACCATCCCCCTTTTAGGTCATAACGGCTTTTAAAGAGCCTTTTACTCTTCAAAGATAGTCATAGAAAGACAAGGTAGGAAAGGATCTCAGGAGACTACCAGAGCCACCAATGTGTGCGTGTTGCTTTGTCAGCACGAGTTCCTTTAACCAAGATCTGATTTCGGGGGCATGAAAGGGAAAGCTGCACAAAGTATTTCTTCACACCAGTGCCTGTGCTGACACACAGATCGTCACTCAATGTTTGGGGTAGCTGTGGGATGAGGAGCCACACAGCTGCCTGTCTCATGCAGGGCCATTATGACTTTTGAATTCAAGCCTATGAAGCAGGGGTAGCTTCACCTCCAATGGACAAATAAAAATCAAATGTTAGAAGCTTGAGCTGATGCCCAGGAGTAAATATCTGGGATTTTACATTAAATATGAATAAGGTTTGCTTATCACCATGTATGTGTTATTGTGTTAAAGACACACACATGGAAACATCTGCACCTTTCAACTGTTCTGTGGAGTGAGTTTGAAGAATATAAAATTTAAGACTGCAGACCACATTTGTTACGTGGCAGTTTGTATTTACCAAGGTATTTATCAACTTTCTTCATACCATTGCATTGAGTTAAAAAATACTGTACAGCCTCTCTTTCAACTAGAAAAACCTCAGTCTCTGACATAAACCTTCTTTTAAGGTCCAAGCTTTGTTTGTGATACAGGTTTTTGCTGTTGATGTTTCCTTATGAATGAAAATAATCTGATTTGTACAAAAAGTGCAGCTACCTGTCCTTCCCTTTGAGTTTTCCTAATTTTCTTGTAGTAAATCATACAGCGTACAAATAGACAATAAATCATACAGCTTACAAATAGACAATAAGCTTGTTTTGCTGCCACTGTTGGAGCAAATAGTTTTATTTCTTCTGAAAATGGAAGCAGAATCCTGAGGGATATAGCAAGCCTTGTTTATCATAGTTGATCAAGCTGTACTGGGTACAGCATGAGTGCTTAAGAATGGAAGGGATTCAAACAGTGTAAAAAGCTTTTTTTTAATGTGATAATAATAATAAAAAAACCCCAAATCATACTTACTGAATGCCAAAATTAAGAATATATTTGTAAAAATATGCTATTTAAGTAATAATTTCAGTTTAAAGTGTAACAAAATATTTTTGAGCAATAAAGTGTCTAGAAGGAAGCCATATGTCAGTTTTCATAAAGATTGTTTTGCTTCACTGTGTGGTTGTTAGTTATGACTATACTACAAGTCAAAAGTTTCCACATCACTTGATTTAAGTTTCTAAAACCAGATTCTGTTTATGTAGACAGAATACATATTTCACAATGAAACTGACATAACAGTACAGTTAGCTTTGTAGCTCTGATAGCATAAAAGGCTACTTAATAATGACTACCAGTTGGTTCCATTTTTCTCTTCCACAATATGGAACAGTAATTTTTCACACCCCCCCCAACATCTAGTGTTTCTCTTTTCTTTTGGTTCATGTATTGTCTCAAGTAATTTTGATTTGTTTATCCCAGCAAGACATATTGATCAATTTATGGCTAAAGATCTGTTCAGTTTTTGGTATCTGAAAAGACGTCAGTATTTTGAAGAGAATTATGGACAGAAAAACCATGCTATAAAGTGTTACTCTTATTCTGTCCAGTGTTTGTTCTCTATGCCTTTTTTCCCCCAAGTCACTGTAGCTTTTATTATATAAAACCCGAGATCTGTTGATGTCATGTATCATGTCTTTAGCCAACCTCTTATAAGAGGGATTTTTCATGCAGAAATCCATTGAGCTGCAGGGACATTTCCCTGATGTACAATAAATCAGATATTTCACATATTCCTGATATAAAGGACACAATCCTTTCTTTGGAACTGCACAGGGCTGACAGCAGTGGCCTCAGTGACGTGTAGTGAGCAAAAAAGTCAACTCACTTTGTCACCAGTCACCAGTAAACCATCAGAAGTGGAAACTCTGCTTTCTCTAACCTCAGCCAATGGTCTTTCACAAAGTCAGGTGGGGTGGCCCTTAGGAAGAAGAGCTACAGGTCAAGAGAGCATCCTGAAAACTGCAATGAGCATTTGAGATCCTGAAAATGAATGTATAACCCACTGGCAGCTGTTTGATAGCTCTGGCAGAGGATCCTCAGTAGCACCTCCAACTACCAGCTGAGGCGGTTGCATTTTAGGTGTTGAAATTAGGATGAAAGGGACTAACCCTGAAAGTGACTATTCTCTCAGCTGACTATTGGCAGCCTTTGTCACCTTCAGACCTGGAGTCCTGCTTCAGACCTCCGTGACTGATCAAATGAATCCCACTGTATTACACTCTTAATATGACTGACTCTGTCAGGGCATGTGTTATGTAATTCTTTACATCTCGCTTATAGCAATAATCTCAAAAAAATCATTTTGTTCCATCCATTTTTCTGCTAGAACACACTTGTATACCATTCCTTGTTTTTTGCTCTTTAGCTAGAATATAATTTCTGGTAGTGCGTTCTAAGTAAAGGTTTATCAAAATTCATGTGAACTCCAGTTCTTGGAGCACTTGCAATGAAAAAGTCAGTAAGATATATACCCATGAACAGTTGCAACAAAATGAAGTAAGCTTTTTTTTGGTTAAACTGCACATAAAATACTTTTAGGAATCTGTTAGGGAAAAAGAGACTGAATTTTCTGCCATTATCTCTTGTAGTCTTGTCCTCCTTTCTCCTCTAAGCACCATTCGTTTTTCTACAACATGGATTATTTTGTTCAAGAATCAAAACTATTTTTTGGTCAAAATTATTCATTTTTTTTCTTCCCTAATCTTCAATATCCAAATTTATTTGGAATAGGATATTTCATGTTAAAATTACGCTTTTAATACAAAGAAAATGTAAGTTGTCTTTTAAAAAAATATTTAAAAATTAGAAACAAATCTCCATGTACTTGCTTCAGATTTTCCTAAATGGTAATGAAAACTCTTGAAGAAACTAATGGCAAAAGTTGCAATATTAACATATTTACACTACAATAGTAGTTATATCCGGTTTTTAGAGGATAGTTAGTACCTGAAGTCATGCAGTCAAATTCTGCTTTCATTGAACATCACATAAAGCTAGAATAATGTCATTGATTTAAGTTCATAGAATTTTATGCTTGGAACTCAGGATGTACTTCAACTTAAAGAGAAACAAAAATGGTCTCGAATATCTGGTTCTTGAACTACGATGGGATGAAGGACAGACATCCCTAACTCAGCCAAATGTCAATTTGTAAAAAGTTATTACTCCTGCATGAATCAGATAAATGTTTCCCTGTGAAAGTTGTAGTAGTTTAGATCCATTTTGTCTTTCATAACCATTGTATCATAATACTTCTTAAAAACAATGGCGTGAATGGTAATTGTGTTGACATATTCTGATCCATCAATACCTGGTTTGTCACTTGGAGTATTTCTCTGTCCATATTGCTTTTATTTGCAGTTCTCATCAGAAACAAGTGGGGGATATAGCACTTTTATTCCTGTAACATTCATGATAGTGTCTACCATATGTTCACCCTACATTTTTGTAAATACATTATGAGAACATATGCATATTATTCCCTACCTCTCTTATGTCAACACTTGCCTGAGATTTCTGTAAAAGATGCTATGTCTTGTGACAGTATAAAGATCCTCTGAATGTAATTAAATTATTCTGAATGTTTTGTGGTTTTTTAAAACAGAACTTCATGCACTATTCAGGACTACTTCCCAGGGCTCTCTGTGTCTTGACAATTTACTTAAAATCAGAGCGTGCACAGATCACAGGTCATCATATTTAGCTGATGTTCAAATATCCAGGATGCATGAACTTTGGAGAAGTCTGTCATCATCTTGAAGTGAGATTTTAGTATTGTGATTAGGTCTATGAAGTGGATATATAAATGTAATCCTACTCCTTTGCTCTTGATCATATAATTTTAGATATGATACTAAGAACTTGTTCAGATATTTGTATTTTTACTGTATTTTTATGAAAAGCTGAAGAATTTAAACATGTGTCTCATACCAAAATGTTCTTCAGTAAATTCTGGGCACCTAGTTCCTTTGTGGGTTTTTTTGAGAACCTCAGACTTTGTATCTCTTAATTAAAATGGGAAAAAAATGTAATATATACTTTTTCAAACATTAATACAAGTATTCAAAAAGTTTGTATGGATGTCAGTAACAGCCATAGAGCAAGCAGATCTTCTAACTTTGAGACTTGTGGATAAATGAATTAAAAAAACCCCAACAAACCAAAACCAAAACCAAACCACAATCAAATCCAAGCCACTTAATTTATGGTTACAAGCTCGGTTGAAGTTGGTAGTGTTAGGCAAATTAAGATGATATGAGTTTGCAAGGAAAGTGATAATTTTGTTGCATCCTGCATGCAACCAAATGGCTATGAATACTTAAATACAAAAGACTGATCTGTTCCATGTGTTAGAGGGGGTTTACATTGACAAGAAGTTGCATATTTTTTAGAAGATTTGAACGACAGATTCACATTTTGGTAATCCAATGTGTGGCCAAAGTGCTCCAGGCTATGAATGGACCTGTGGAAAGGATGAGTCATACAATGTTGGTGATCCTTCTGTGAGTGCTGTAAATTTCAGACTGTGGACAGGAGTTGGTATCTCCCATACAAAGTGGTGCTGTGGAGTGCAGTTAAAAGTCAAGAGTAACTGACAGATTTGTGTGAGTAACCTTTTGTAATGCCTCTTTAGAAAGGAGCTCTTAATTGTTTCTCTTTGATGCTCTTTTCTATCAAGGTTTGCCTTTGTGGATGCTTGTACTGGCAAGGGTAATTCACTATTTATGGTATGCAGAATTCATTAACGTTAGTTGCCGTACTGTGTTTTTTAATCACCAGCAACATGTGTTACAGGGTACAAATTTGCATCTGTTATGCCTGTCATTCTGAAGTGGGTTAGCGACTAAGACACTTTTTAAACGAGTTAAAGTGACACCAGTGTACAAGAGAGGAAATCAGACTTAACTGATGATATGCCACACCCACAGACACATTCCTTTGGCCACAAGAATGGATTAACTGGGAGACCCTTACAGTCTGTTTCATATTTGGTTAATACACACACCAGAGTTTTGTTTGGCAATGCATCTGGGCTAAAAATTGAGAGGAACAGGAGTAGGTCTTTAGGCAGCTTTGACAATTTGTGTCTGAGAAATCTCTTAGAGTCATTATTTTCTAAACTGAGCAGAATAAAATCCTTTTGTGATCAAAAGAATTTTAGAAAAATAATAATTTTTTTAGTATTATATTTTTCCGTGAATGTCTGTAGCCTCTGCTTTGGCAGTACCTTGACATGAAAACACAGCCAATGTGGCAAACATCTACTTTAAGTTCTTCATTGTTTTGACAGAATAATAGAATAATTTAAGTTGGAAAGGACCTTTGAAAGTAAACAAGTCTAACCTCCTGGTCAGAATGGGACTGATTTTGAAGTTAGACCAGGCTGTTCAGGGTTTTTGTCCAGGTATAATTTAAATATTTCCAAGAATGGACGTCCTACAGTTTCTCTGAAAAACCTGGTTCAATGCTTCATCATTCTCAGAGGGTCAATTTTTCCTCATACCTAATCAGAATTTCTAGGGTTGCAGCTTGTATCTGCTGCCCTGTGTCATTTCATTGTGTGTCTCCTGGAAGAGTCTGTCTCTCTCTGTCCACATACTCCCAACAGGCAGTGACATACAACAATATAGAACTGCTAATTCAGCCCAGGAGGCTGTTGCCCTTTATTGCTACAAAGGATTCTTTGCTGGTTCATGTTCAACTTGTCCACCAGGACACCCAGGACCTTTCCTGAAAAGTTTAATTCTGTCTACTTTTTTGCATGCCATAGAAAAACACAGTGAGAGGAAAAGGTGGAAATTTGCTCTCAAGTTTAGGTAACTAAGTCTGTGAACTAATTATGCAGGCAGTCTCTCCAACGTCGTCCTAGAG
>NW_010311572.1:86573-99101 GCF_000700745.2 Antrostomus carolinensis
TCCCCAGTAAAAAGAAAGTTTGAGCAGAAACTCTGCTTAACTCTGACAATGAAGGTAGGTGCCTAAAGCTGGATGGTTGATGGACCCAACTTCATACCACCTTGAAATGAAATAGATTATCAAAGTGTATTAATATTTTATTTTTAAAGGTACTGTGATCATACATTGAGTACATCTGCAAGACTTTAGAGAATCTGAGTTACAACTTCAAATCAAAAATACTTTGGTTTTTATTTCTGGCAGACATAGAGTGTCTAGTAAAAGTGCACTGGAATACTATATTTATAGGTTTTGTTTTATAGGATCCTTTTTTTCACTACTTTTGTTGGATTTGGGAGCAATATTTTTATACTTTCCATTAAGTGTTTTAACTAAAACTAACCCTGGAAATTTGACAAATAAAATAAAGTGTATATAAAAAAATAAATCTTGTTTTAAAGAAATCAAGTGAGATTGTATGTGGAAAAAAAAAAGGCTTATACTGTAAAAGTCTATAGATATCAAAACACTATTTAGAGTCCAAAGTATACAGAAGAAAAGGTGTTTTAAATGAGCACTTAATGAATAATAAGCTGCTGAAGCACTAGTTATTGCCGGCATTAACTGTAAGGAAATGAAAACTAAGTGCTAAAAGCAGAAAGATATCTCTTTTATGAAAGATAGAGTTTTGAGAAAAAGAAAGTTAAAAACTGAAACTGTGATCGTAAAACAATATATAGCAGCATGAGGCTTTACAGGCCTTTTCTATTTAAATGAATGCCTACACATTTAAGAAAATAGAAAGATGGGAAAACAAGTAGTATCTTATAGCTGTCAAACTGTATGGTAAACATTTCAGAGCTGATCCCTTGAAGAGTGAACAAGTATACCACTTAGCTTTTCGTCATTTGCAATTCAGAGTGATGCTACTCCTCTGATGATTTTTCCTTTTACTTGACAGTAAATTTCCTTTGGTAGCATATGGTCTTCAGTGCCCTTTTCTTCCCTACTTAATGTTGCAGAGCTTTCTTGTGAGCCATAAAAGCTAGATATGTTTCTTCTTCAACTTATGAAATAGTATGGTGAGTACCACTCATCCAGAACAATTCTTGCCTATGCAGTAGTCATATACACTGGGAAGATGTATTAATAATGTAAGGAAGTAAAGCAAGGCCAGTCTAGTAAGCAATATGTGTTCCTGACTCAAGTGATAGAGAAGCAATGAGGAGAGGTGTTCTGTTGTACCTCATACTCGTCAACAAGGAGGAGCTTGTTGAGGATGTGAAAGGATGTTGAGGATGTTGACTCTCTCTCTCTTTGGTTGCAGTGACCAAAAGATGATGCAGTTCAGGATCCTGAAGAGAGGAAGGAGAGTGAAAATCAAGCTCACAATCCGGGACTTTAGGAGAGCAGAGTTTGGCACTTTCAAAGATCTGCTTGGAAGAGTCTCATGGGATAAGGACCTGGAGGAAAGAGGGACCCAAGAAAGCTGGTTAATATTTAAGGATGTCCTCCTACATGCAACAAGTAGGAAGTCAGGCAAAATTACAGGAGACCTTTTCAGATGAACAAGGAGGTCCTGGTCAAACTCAAACACAAAAAGGAAGCATACAGATGGTGGTAGCAAAGACGAGTAACCTGGGAGGAATGCACAGACATTGTCTGAGCACATAGGAATGAGGTTAGAAAAAGTCAAAGCCCAAAAGGAATTGAATCTGGCTAGAGGTGTTAAAAGCCATAAGAAGGGTGTCTGTAAGTACATAGGTGGCAAAAGGAAGACTAGGGAAAATGTAGGCCCATTGCTCAATAACATGAATAATGTGGTTACGGGGGATTTGGAAAAGGCTGAAGTACTGAATGCCTTCTTTGCCTCAGTCTTTACTAACAAGACTAGCTGTTGGGAATCTCAGTTCCCAGACACCAGGGGGAAGATCTGGAGCAAGAAAGTTGTAGCTTTGGTGGAAGAGGATCCAGTGATGGAATATTTAAGCAAACTAGACACACATGTGATTTTAAAAAGGGAAATATATAAAGATTTCAGACTGTGTTTACATATTTTTCAGAGCTGCTTTCTGTGGACTGTGTTACAAGGACCCATCAGAACTTAATATGGTTTGTTACATTCTCAACATGTCTGGACCATGACAGAAAATTTTCTGTGGTCTTCACAGTGAGTAGCAGCCCAGCTCTGAGGTCAAGGCTCCTGTGTCACTCCAGTGAGAAGGAAGTAGGGTTTCCATGAGTATGGAGACATCATCTGTCAATACCATCTTATGTGACTCAGAGTCCACATGCTGCAACAGGCAGTTGAATTCCCAGCCTGGGTAAATCCATCAAGTCCAGAATCACAGAATCACAGAATGGTAAGGGTTGGAAGTGACCCTTGGAGATCATCTAGTCCAACCCTGCTGCCAAAGAAGGTTCATCTAGAGCAAGTTGAACAGGATTGCATCCAGGTGGGTTTTGAATATCTCCAGAGAAGGAGACTCCACAACTTCTCTGGTCATCCTGTTCCAGTGCACTGTCACCCTCACAGTAAATAAGGTTTTCCTCATGTTTAAGCAGAACCTCCTGTGTTCCACCTTGTGCCTGTTGCCCCTTGTCCTATTGCTGGCCGCCACTGAAAAGAGTCTGGCCCCATCCTCTCAACACTCACCCTTTAGGTATTTATAAACATTGATAAGGTCTCCTCTCAGTCTTCTCTTCTCCAAGCTGAACAGACCCAGGTCTCAGTCTTTCCTCAGACCTCTCTCCAGAAATTCCCTACCTCTCTTGAACTGGGGAGCCCAGAACTGGACAAAATACTCCAGATGTGGCCTCACCAGGACAGAGCAGAGGGGGAGGATCATCTACCTCGGCCTGCTGGTCACACTCTTCTTAATGCACCCCAGGATACCATTTGCCTTCTTGGCCACAAGGGCACATTGTTGGCTCATGGTCAACTGGTTGTCCACCAGGATTCCTAGGTCTGCAGGGCTGCTTTCCAGAAACCTGTATCTGGGTAGAAAGTCATATAGGCAGAAGGATCAGTAAGTAAAATATTTCTTCCTGACTCTCTCTATATATCTGTGCTATACCTGCCTTTAGAAGTAGTTTTTTATCATATGCTTTTAAGAGTAGTCTAGTTTTGATTACTTTATAACTTGGGCAGCTAGATGTAGAAGACAGAGTATGGCATGGTATGTAAAACCTATAGGATATATATTTGGTGGAACTGTTTTAATTTTAGAATAGGGTAATTCTGGGTTTCAACTCTGCGTATTCCTGATAGGTACTCACATGAATTGCTCAGCAGCTAAATGGTGGCAATAAACTTCCGCCTGAATTTGCTTTCTGGTCAAGTCCTTCCTATTTTCGAAAGCTGACCACACTGTGTTTTCAAAGACCATCTAGCTGGTCAAGAGCCAAAGTCAGCGGTGTTCCCAAGGAACTTAGATTCCTAGAGCCTGAATTATTTAAAAATTGGAACCTAGACCTTCAAAGCTGTTTAGACTGTTTTGAATGTTTTCTTCTTGTAGCTTAGGCTTTTTTTTTTTTGTATGGTTGAAGAGGAGAACATGTCCACAAGCAAATGCTAGGGATATTATTCTACAAATAACCATGCAGTTTATACTTCCTGCATTTAAATTAGCTAACCTAAATATATCCTACCAGTAAATTATTAAAGCTGTGTAAGCAGAAAGCATAGGGAACATCATCACACTTTGAGTGACAATTAGTGTGTTTGAAAGAAAAAATATTAAAATTGCACATAGTTGACATGTTGTACAAAATACTAAACTTTAGAGTGTCATATGCTTGCATTCCTCCTCCTACTGTGCAAATTTCTAATGCGCATATAGATACAGCTCACTGCAGAATCTTTTTTCTCAAATCTTACGTTGCTAATAAGGAAGTTTTTAATGTGTTACTTTTGAGTAACATTGAACAGAGTGTGGAAGGTGATGTTTCTGTTTAATGTGTTTTTGGTTTTTTTTAACAAACTGTAGAATTTTTCTGAACAGACATATTTAGATAGGTATGATAAGTACTGCTACTACTGTTGCCTCAAGGTATCATCACTAAAAATATGCTTCCTATTAGACAAAATTTATCTGTGACAAGACTTAAATATGGATTCTGGAATTATACTGATGTGAATTTGGCAGATTACTCTGAACAGATACAGAAGAAACATCATCCACCTATTTCCAGATATAAATGTGTTGTGACAAACATTGTGAAGAAGAAAGTACCTGCCATTGTTATTGGCTTTTCAACTGAAGTCTGACAAGACTTCCTCTGACTGTATCTTGGGGTAAAACAACATGTCTGGTCTTACGGCTTTCATAGTTTGTAAGATAGCAGGCAGTCTCTTAGATAGATTCTAATGATCAATACTCAAAATTGTCAAATTTCTCATTCCAATATATACTAAGTCTCACTGCCATGCTATCTCACATGAATTTTAAATTACGGGACAGTAATAATGCGTACAAACCTGCTTCCTATTTATATCATATTCCCTAAAGCTACATACTATTTCTCATATCTAACCAGAGCACTTGCAGAAATACTTTCTTCTTGCTACAGAATTTAATCGTTCTACATTTTCTATCTGTGCTACAGCTGGAAAGAATGTATTTATTGGTTCTCTGCAAATTAAACTAGCAATATGTCCTTTTTTTTGTGTCACATGAAAATTGATACTTTGTACATTTCATTTTCTAACTGCAATATCTGCGTGATTTATTTGCCCTGCAGGAAGACTGATGTTTTCCCCTTATAGTTAGCAATATTAGAAGATGTCTGCACCACTGGAAAAGATCTAGAAATTCTACATGAGCTGAAGAAGTTGATACTTGGATTGGAAGCTCCAGAGAAAATGGAAATAGAGTGAAGAGTTAATTCAGAAAAGTTGAGTTTCCTTATAGTGACATCTTAAGCTTTTAGCTGAAATCAGTACTGTTTTGTCACAAATTTGTCTCTAAGATAAAGAACAAAACTAGATCTCATCACTGGTGATCACTAAATTGATAATCTCTTTAAATAGATCAGTGAAGAACCATTCTTATCTACTAGCCTGACCTTTTGGAATATTCAAACTATAGAACTTAATTCACCTTCTGCATTAAGCTAACAATTTCTTTAGCATAGGATAAAGCAATTTTTTTTCTAAAAAGTCCTCTCTAGATGGCAAGGGAACTCAAGATAAGCTCATTACCTTTCCCTCTCACATTTTGTCAAATTCTGCCTAAGGCATGTGTGGTGTCTACCCAAGATTGACAGCTTGCTTTCAAACATATTCTTCATATCTCTTGAGCAATCCATTCCTTATAAAAAAAAGGAAAAAATATAGCTATCAGTGATTGGTCAAACCAGTAAAGCAAAATGACAAACTGAAACACTGTTTTCCTGAATTAATATAATTATGAAGTCTTTTTAAAATAGTACTTTACTTTCCTCAGAAGGTTATATTCCTGTCAAAGGATGTACACATTAGAACTAATATTTAAAATATATTATTTGACTTTGTCTTTAAGAATTATCATCAATGTATAGCAAACCCCTAGTGCACATAATGGGGAAGTGGGGGACTGAGAGGAAATTTAAAAAATTAAGGTTTATTTAATACTACTTTGTGGATAACTAAGTTCCTTTGCACTGCAGTGTTGTCAAAAGAGTAGAATAAAACTAATACATAAAATCAATCTTTGGATTTGAACCAGTTGGTGTAATTTTTACTATCTGGTGTTTTACTCTATCCCAATGATTTTTCTTTATCATCTGTTTACTCTGGGTATTACCACTCTTGGATGAAGAGGAGTTATATGTCCCAAACTAAAGTAGTATAGCAAACAGAAATGATGATTTTCCTAACCAGCCTGAAAAGCACTTGCTGCTCAGAGTTCCACTGATGCAAAAAGGAATTGTGAATATATTCATTCTGCTGGGTGTGCAGCAAAAGCTCTGAATACAAATGCAGTATAAAATATCTAAACAGAAACTTCCTCAGAGAGCAGAGCTATGGGAGGTGAAGGTCAGAACCATGGTTTCAACAAGTACTTTTCCTTCAGAATTACTGCGAGTATCTAAAAGTGGGTTTGATGGCAGGCACTCAGAAAGTGGAGGCATACATGAATCTTAGTCTTTTTCCAATCTAGGCAATTCTGTGGTTCTGTGTGAATTAAAACCCACTCTGTGAACCTGCTTGTGGTGCTGGGAATTAATTAGGTGACCTTTATGAAACTCTCCTATTTTGCAGCAGCAGATCAACCCATGTGGCAATACCTAGACTTTGTTCAGCACAGCACCAACACAGCAGCTAGCTTGGATAAATGTTAAGACTGTAAGACTATAGTCTTGATCAGATCTGATATCTGAAGTTGCAGAGGAGTGATTCATTCCCCCTTAGCTTCAGACACGTAATAAAGATGTCTAATTTGGGGTCAAACTTGCTTTGCAGTCACCAAAGATAACATTACTTCCAGAAGTCAATTTTAGCCCATTTTTCCATTGATTACAGAGGAAATGCAGTGAGGTCAGGCTACCCTCAAATTATATGCCACAGTGAGTGCTTGAAGTTAAGTGGGATAAATCTGGTTGTGATTAGTTAATCCAGCTGCGACCAGCCAGGATCAGCCTAAAATGTCTCAGGGGTATAATGAAATTTAATTTTCTTGCTCTTAAGATGAAGTAAAATAATACTGTCTTTGGGGATTGTTAAATAGCATTCGTATTTATGGCAGAGATCTGTCCTCAACTGGCTCTGTGTCCAACCTGTGATTACCCAGCAGGACAACAGGATATTCTCTCTAAGTCACTCTATGTGCAAGTATTAAGTGAGTGACTCAGCCCTGGTAGGGGATATTTTTTCGTTGTCTCTGCACCTCACTCCAATCTATGGCTTCCTGGGCTTGTGCCATTCTCTGATAGCACAATTGTCATAGAGTGGGGGAAGACCTCCTCCAGGACCACCTCTTTGGTCCTGCCTCTTCTGTATGATTGCCCACACAGGGGTGGGGGCTTTGGGGTGTGGGTTTTATATGGCTTTCCCCAGGGACTGTGTGTTGTTGGAGGGCTGAGGTTGGGTCCATGGGGCCCTGCTGGGTCCCAGCAACCAGCAGAAGGGGTTAGACATAGAGCGTGTTGCCAAAGAGTGGGAGCCTACCCCCCACCATGACTGAGGCACCATGATTTTGCTGACTTTTTCTACTGCCCAGCTTCACCTATACCTCAGGTCAGTCCTAAATCATGATTAGTGAAGGGAGGGTATGAATGGTACAATTTATTACATACCTTTCTTTCCAGGCTCAAGAAAACAGAGTGGCTACTGAACTAAAAAAGTTTGATTAAGCAATGTGTCGGGCTTCCTAGGTACCTTATTGTGATCAATATTGCAGTGGCCAGAAAGAGAACAGTGACCTATCTACAAAAAATATACTGTGCTTTCTTTTCCTGCTTGAATTCTAGAGGTTTCTTCACTATGAATGGCATGTTGCTGCCTGTACTGAACAAGAGGATTTATGATTAGGCAGAACCAGTACTGACCATACTGAGTATTAAAGAAATAAAACTTTTTTGGACATTGGAAGCCATCAGAGACACTACCACCTCAAACACAAAACAGAGAGAAAGAAACTGATCAATGTAATAGTGAAAGGGATCTTGAAAAGAGGCAGAGTACTTCACAGCCATTGGAGATGAAAGCACTAAGTAATATTTCTTTTTAACTGGTGGCAGCTGAGAATCAACCTTTGAAGGCCTGTCATGAATAACCCATTGGTTGATTGCCACAATGAATCATGATGCCTGACAAAACATAACTTCAGACATCCTAGACAAGTTTTGTCAGAAGGAAGTGTCAATAATTTTTCTTAATCATAATTTCTGTTTTGTAAAGGAAGGAAAACCCAGAAAATTTTAGAATTTAATTTTACAAGGTAAACAGTTATGCTTTTGTACAAACTTTGGCCTAAGCTCTGTGGGAGAGAGAAGACAGTACACGTTGCATAGCCTTGACAGTCATTCTTTATTGTGATAGAGGCCATTCAATCTGTACTATTTCTTATTGTATTTAAAGTGACTAGTCACATAATGAAAGAGAAATAAAGAACAATTTTTTGAAAAATCCAAGGAGAATTTGCTTTGCAAATATCAACTCTACCTTAAAGTTGGCTTTTTCATACTAAATTAAAGTCTTTCATATGTTATATTTCAATTACAAAATGATACCTTGTTCTGAAAATGGTTCTGTGTTGGGTTTGTGTGTGAGGGGGTCGTTTTTGGTAGTGAGGGAAGGGGCTACAGTGATGGGCCCTGTGAGAGGCTTCACAAAGCTCCTCTGGCTCCAAGGTGGACCTGCCTCCAGCCCAGGCTGAGCCAGTCAGCAATAGAGAAAAACCTCTTCAAATCAACGCCTCTTCGAATCAATATGAGAGGAAAAACTGCTTTGAAAAGAAGAAAGAGGAGAGAACCATGAAGAGAGACCATTGACCTGAACAGAAAAGGACCATCAGCCTAAACAAAAAGAGCATCATTGCCATGAGGAAGGAGGAGGAAGGGGAAGACAGAAAACCTCAAACACCTGAATCAATACACATGAAGAGTAGGAGGAGGTAAATGATGTCCCCTGCAGCCCATAGATGTTCAACAGTGGAACAGATACCCATGTGTAGGCCATGGAGGACTCCACACCAGAGCAGAAAGCTGTGCCTGAGGGCAATTGAGACTTTGAGTGCTTGTTTGATGAGCAAGGAGACACCTACATCAGGGGGAGGACGTGTGCTGGACCGGAGACCTGTCTGCAGCCCATGGATGTCTCCATGCCAGAGACAGGAGCTGTGCCTGAAGAAGTCCATGACTCCATACATCAGGGGGAGGAGGTGTGCTGGACCGGAGACCTGTCTGCAGCCCATGGATGTCTCCATGCCAGAGACAGGAGCTGTGCCTGAAGAAGTCCATGACTCCATGGGAAGCTGGCATTGGAACATGTTGTTCCTGAACTCTTTTAGCCCGCAGAAGGAACCTCATGTTAGAAAGAGCAGCATAGGTGAACTGACTGCAACCCCCATTCCCTGTCCCCTGTGTCGCTGGTGGGGAGAAGGTAGAGAAATTGGGAACAAAGTAATTTGAGCCCAGGAAGAAGGGAGGGATGGGGGGAAGGTGTTTTAAGATGTGGTCGTTATGTCTCACTATCCTATTCTGATTGATTGGTAACAAATTAAATTGATTTTTCTTCCCCAAGTTGAGTCTGTTTTACCTGTGACCATAATTGGTGAGTGAGCCCTCCCTGTCCTCATTTCAATGCATGACCCCTTTGTTGAGTTTTTCTCCCCATCTCACCAGGTCGGGGGGGAGTGAGTGCAGGACCACATGGTCTTAGCTGTGGGTGAAACCACCACAGGTGCCAACATGTCTGCAATTATGGATAGTTATATGTTTTCTTTTTAAAATTAGGTTCCTAACCTAACTTTGAGTTTCTCTGGAGTTGGTTTGAGTGAAAGGGTAAGTTGTAAGTCAAACACCAGGCCTGTAATGCAGGAAGCTACAGAATAGGTCGCTATTAGGCAGCAGTGTGTAAGCCTAGCTAAAAAAGACATTGTAAAAAGGCTGCAACATTAAGCAATGTGATTATAATGCAATTAAGACGCTTTAGAAAAGCAGGACTAATTTCCAAGAACATTGCTATCATACCAATCCTGCCTCTGAGACACAAACTAGTATCTCTGCATGACACTACATTACATAATTGGCCAGGAAGAGTAATTGTGGTCTCATCCTAGCCTCTCTTACATTGCAATACAGCCTTATCTGGCTTTTCCTAGAACTGGTCCATGCCTTTAGCAGGCAGAGGAGAATTCTTAGTAAGTCAATCTTGTGTAGACATGCCATCATTTCCAGTGCTGATTTGCATAGCTCCACATAGTGCTGTATTGCATAATACAGACTTATCCTCCATCCCTGTGCATGCAGCCATTATGACTGTTTATATAGGCAGAAATAGAACCAAATGCCCAGGTGATTATGCCCCTAGTCCAAAATAACACACTTAAACATAGGGACAGGGAGACTGATGATATACACTAGTGAAACTCATTTTTCAGTGCTCCTTTAGGATCAAATATGGACATGACTTTGCACTTTTTTGCTGTATCCTGATCAGGCTATCCATATGAAGGCATACGTAGCCTTTCAATGCAGAATTATAATAAAAGTGTCTTTTGAAACTATAAATGCCGCATTGAAAATGTATCTCTCTTAAGTATCTATTATATTAGGAGGAAATAACCTCTTCAAAATTGCATTAACTGAGCTACCAAAAATCTACAGCTTACTAGTAATATTAAAACAGCTCAACAGTGTAGAAATTCCTGACAGCTATTAAGATTGCAAGAAGATAACATAAACCCCAGAAGTGCAAGTCTGATAGGCTGTTTGATCACCATCTTGAAAAGATACATCAAAAAAAGACAGATAGCTATAATATCATGTTATGTAAGCCTCTTGGTTTCTTCAGCTGTTAAATTTTCTCAGGCAAGATTGTTGAATAATAGTTTCACAAAAATTGACATTTAAACATTTTTGAATTAAAATGCATAACAATCTCCAGAGATTATAAATATGCCCTTTCATCCTTTAAAATATAAACATGGTAAATTTTCTTCTGAATTTAATTTCTAATATACACCCTTTTTTTTTAAAAGAAAGAGTATTTGTAGAGGTAATTGACAAAATAACAGTTGAAAGAAGGGAATAATTGTGTATTTTCTATCTATGAAGCAATTATTGTACATTTTCCGAAAGAATGCAGTTAACATTAACTTTTTGAGAAGCTTGAATGGGTCATTGCATTAAAGGAAAACAAATTTTGGAATTCCTTTTTGTATTGTCAGCTGTTTGTACATGTAATGACAGTGTTATGAACTGCCAGAATAGTAAATACACATCACCACTGCCAAATCATATGGGATTTAAACCTGCCATGATAAGGTTTTCATAATAACAGAGGAATGTGTGGTGGCCTGTGGAAAGAAAGCTGAAACTGGTGACACTGAATGATCTGTCTACAATTAACTGCAATGTTACCACTCATTTTTTTCTTTTATTTCTTCTCTCTTTATTTGCTTCTTGATGATTTGTTCATTTAGCTATACTTATACCTGGTGCCATTGAGGCCCACTGATGGGTGCATAACTCAGGAGCTGAACTTCCATATTAGATATCTTTCAAGCAGACAGATTAATAGACTGATAAACCTGACAAATCTGGATATGGTAGCTGACAAAAATTACCTGATTTCATAAGACACAAGCAGTTGTACATAACTACACAAGATGAGAGGTGTCAATATATTAGATTTTAATGGATCAAAGGATTCAACTCCGTTACTTTTTATGGCTTTGGCTTTTGGCTGAAAAATGTATCACGGTCATAACCTGTATCACCTAATTAAAATACAACCACAAGCAATGAACTTACTCTCTAAAAATTGGATTAGAAATTTTGTCCTTTAATCTCAATGTTCTACATAACAAATGTGCCGGATGAAAGAGATCAAAGCAATAGTAACATTTATGTATTCTAGAAAACATTTCTACTTAGCTGAATTATTTGCTGAATTATACATTCAGGATTCTTTGTGTTATTTTAGTATGATTGGTTTGCTTTTTAGCTAGTTATTGTTTAATCCTTTGGAAGATGATTGCTTCAGTTTTACAACATATTTCTCCATATGAAAAGTAAAGGCAAAGATATTGTAAACATATTTTCTCAAATGTGTGGTTTTCTCTTTGTCCTAAAATATATTGTAAGCTTTGAAAGATTTTTTTTATTGCTTGTGTAGGTCACACATTATATTTCTGACATGTAAGCATCAAAAGTTATTTGAGCTTTTAAGATCTCATTTTATGAAGAATCATAGAATCATAGAATAGATTGGGTTGGAAAAGACCTCCAAGATCATCAAGTCCAACCCCTGATCCAACTCCAATTACTATATCATGGCACTAAGGGCCACGTCCATTCTCTTTTTAAAAACCTCCAGGGATGGTGAATCCACCACCTCTCTGGGCAGGCCGTTCCACTGCCTGATTACCCTCTCTGTAAAGAATTTCTTCCTAACATCTAACCTAAACCTCCCCTGGCAGAGCTTGAGCCCATGCCCCCTTGTCCTATTGTTGGTTGCCTGGGAGAAGAGACCAACCCCCACCTGGCTATAACCTCCCTTCAGGTAGTTGAAGAGAGTGATGAGGTCAATAGAACTCAATAGAAAAAACAAAAACCTCTCTAAAAACAAAACTAAACTCAGATGAACAGTATCCTCAGCATTAATCAATCTTTTTGTTTTGTATGCTGTGAATGTTTTAGTAACTTCATGTGCATTTTGAGGATCCATAGCTGAAAAACTGTTATCTTTCCAGTAAACAAACTGAATATTTGGTGTTCAAACTTTATTAATGGATGAAACAAAATGTGTTAGTAAAAAACTATTATGGGGTTCATTTTCATGTTGTTACTTTAGTTTTTTTGATAAGTAACTTTGTCATTCATTGACATATTTGAAACCCT